>NC_135988.1:11863265-11987539 GCF_053455715.1 Rhinoraja longicauda
ACGCACTTGGGACAATTTTACAACTTACCAAATCCAATTAACCAACAAGCCTGCATGATCAGCCATGATCACATTGAATGGTGGTGCTGGCTTGAAGGGCCGAGTGGCCTACTCCTGCACCTATTGTCTATTGTCTATTGTCTAATTTGGAGTGTGGGAGGAAACTGGAGCATCCGTTGAAAACCCACGCAGTCACAGTGAGAATGTACACACTTGGTACAGACAGCACCCGTAGTCAGGATTGATTCCAGGTCTCTGGCGCTGTAAGGCAGCAACTCTACCGCTACGCCAACCCTACTGCTTGCCCTACGAGAGGCGTTGGACCATTATACAAGCGCCACGAGGAGGAGGTTCCAGGAACAACCCAGGTAGCGCCCATGATTTTCCTTTGCGAACCCTTCCTCCGGGAGTGGGACGAGGGGAATAAGATGGGGGATTTTAATTTCAAAATGGACGGCGCGTGACACGAAGACGTTTCCGGAGTTCGGGCCAACGAGAAGATTTGCATTTGAGTAGCGCCCATCACATCCTCGGGACTTCTTCAATTGCGGCCACAGTTTAAGAATAAGGGGTAGGCCATTTCGAACGGAGATGAGGAAAAACTTTTTTCAGTCAGAGAGTTGTAAATCTGTGGAATTCTGTGCCTCAGGAGGCAGTGGGGGCCAATTCTCTGAATGCATTCAAGAGAGAGCTAGATAGAGCTCTTAAGGATAGTGGAGTCAGGGGGTATGGGGAGAAGGCAGGAACGGGGTACTGATTGAGAATGATCAGCCATGATCACTTTGAATGGCGGTGCTGGCTCGAAGGGCCGAATGGCCTACTCCTGCACCTATTGTCGTCTATCTTATGAGGGACAGAAAACCTCTTTCAGCACGGCCCCAACGGCTGGACTTTGTGCGATGGACAAACGCACATCATGCATTGGAACGTCGTCGTAAAACATTGGACAGAACTGAAAAGGACTTGACAAACATTCATGAAATTGGTTTGCCTTTAAGTACAATAACAAGCAGAATACCTTATGCTTTTGCTTTTAAATATTTGATGACTCGGCAATGATTTACACAAAGTAATACATTGAAACACTGGAGTCATTTTAATATTTAAAGACTCTCTCAAAGTTCTGTAAATTAATTTCTGGCTTTTATTACCTCTTGCTCAAATCTGCACTAAATAGCGTGTCAGTGGTTGCATGGGATGGAGTGAGATACATGAATTTTGGTAAGGGATGATGAGTGCAGGAAATGGTTATTAGGAGCAGCACAAAACATAAGGGGCTTGTCTCACTTAGGCGTTTTCTTAGATGACTGCCGGCGACTGGAACCCCCCCTACGACAATGTCTACGACAAGCTACCACAACCTACCACCTAGTCGACGTCAAGCTACGGCAAGCTACCGACAACCGGCGACCCAGTCGTCGCGACTTAGGGCGTCCACCTACGACCGCACCTACGACAACCTACGTCCACCCGCGACAAGCTACGACCGTGTCGGCGACAACTGAAGACAATTCATAGAAACATAGAAAATAGGTGCAGGAGTAGGCCATTCGGCCCTTCGAGCTTGCACCACCATTCAATATGATCATGGCTGATCATCCAACTCGGTATCCCGTACCTGCCTTCTCTCCATACCCCCTGATCCCTTTAGCCACAAGGGCCACATCTAACTCCCTCTTAAATATAGCCAATGAACTGGCCTCAACTACCTTCTGTGGCAGAGAATTCCACAGATTCACCACTCTCTGTGTGAAAAAAAACTTTCTCATCTCGGTCCTAAAAGACTTCCCCCTTATCCTTAAACTGTGACCTCTTGTTCTGGACCTCCCCAACATCGGGAACAATCTTCCTGCATCTAGCCTGTCCAACCCTTTAAGAATTTTGTAAGTTTCTATAAGATCCCCCCTCAATCTTCTAAATTCCAGCGAGTACAAACCGAGTCTATCCAGTCTTTCTTCATATGAAAGTCCTGCCACCCCAGGAATCAATCTGGTGAACCTTCTCTGTACTCCCTCTATGGCAAGAATGTCTTTCCTCAGATTAGGTGTCATCTTCACGTCATTTTGGCCTTCGGTTTTGACGCCGGTGCCTGTTGCCGGTTGACATGGATAGTCGCCAATGGAATTCAACGAAGTCAGCACCGGCGATGACCTACGTCACCTGGCGACAACCTACGACAGCGCCCCCCGTCAGGAGACGTCAAGCTACCATCATTGGCATCAAACCAACAGCCGCCGAAAATGTTGAAACATTTCAAAATCCAGCGGCGACCAGAAAAACGATACGACTCTTTGGAGACGACTCACGACCGTACAGGCGACACCCCGGCGACCGTGTGGCGACAGCCTAGTCGCCTGTAGTCGCCTAAACAATTGCCTAAGTGGGACGGGGTTTAACTGAAAAGGAGATGCCAACCTAATGAAGCTGCAAGGACAGTAAATGAACAAACAAAACTGCTGCTAATGCTGGAAATCTGAAATGAAAATGGAAAATGCTGGAAAATCTCAACAGGTCAGGCAGCATCTGTGGAAAAAGAAACAACAATATGACACTCCGATCTTTCCCTATTCTCTCCTCTCCCATTTGGCAGAAGATATAAACATTTGAGGAATTCTCTGCCACAGAAGGCAGTGGAGGCCAATTCACTGGATGAATTTAAAAGAGAGTTGGATAGAGCTCTTGGGGCTAGCGGAATCAAGGGAAATGGAGAGAAGGCAGGCACAGTTTACTGATTGTGGATGATCACAATGAATGGCGGTGCTAGCTCGAAGGGCCAAATGGCCTCCTCCTGCACTTATTTTCTATGTTTCTATGTTTCTATGAAGAACATTCTTGCTATTGAGGGAGTACTGTGTAGATTCACCAAGTTAATTCCCGGGATGGCGGGACTGACATATGATGAAAGAATGGATCAACTGGGCTTATATTCACTGGAATTTAGAAGGATGAGAGGGGATCCTTAATTCTTAAGGGATTGGACAGGCTAGATGCAGGAAATATGTTCCCGATGTTGGGGGAGTCAGGGATCACAGTTTAAGAATAAGGGGCAGGCCATTTAGGACTGAGATGAGGAAAAACCTTTTCACCCAGAGGGTTGTGTATCTGTGGAATTCTCTGCCATGGAAGGCAGCGGAGGTCAATTCACTGGATGTTTTCAAGAGAGAGTTAGATTTAGTTCTTCAGGCTAAAGGAATCAAGGGATATAGGGAGAAAGCAGGAATGGGGTACTGGTTTTGGATGATCAGCTATGATCATATTGAATGGTTCGAAGGGTCAAACGGGCTACTCCTGCACCTATTTTCTCTATGTTTTTAAAAGGTTGAAAGCATGTAACACTAGATTGAGGAACAACTTCTTCCCCCTTGTAATCAGACCCCTGAACAGTACTCCCATAGTTAAGGGTGTAGACCAGATCTCCCAACCTACCTCGTTGCAGACCTTGCACATTTTAAAAACCTGCATTTTCTCTGTAACTTTGGTGGCACGGAGACCCAGGTTCAGTCCTGGCCATGGGTGCTGTCTATACGGAGTTTGTACGTTCTCCTTGTGACCCCTGTGGGTTTTCTCCGAGATCTTCAGTTTCCTCACACACTCCTAAGACTTACAGGTTTGTAAGTTAATTAGCTTGGTATAAATGTAAAAATTGTCCCTGGTGTGTGTAGGATAGTGTTAGTGAGCAGGGATTGATAGTCAGTTTGGACTCGGTGGGCCGAAGGGCCTGTTTCCATGTTGTATCTCTAAAATACACTATAATGCTTTAACACTGTAACACTATATTTTTTGCACTCTGGTATTTTACTCTACGTTACCTGTTGTCCTAGTGCATGGCTCGATTGTACTAATGTACATTATGTTTTGTAGGGAAAAAAACTGCAGACGCTGGTTAAAATCGAAGGTAGACACACAACGCTGGAGTAACTCAGCGGGTCAGGCAGCATCTCTGGACAATGGACAATAGGTGCAGGAGGAGGCTATTCGACCCTTCGAGCCAGCACCTCCATTCAATGTGATCATGGCTGATCATTCTCAATCAGTACCCCGTTCCTGCCTTCTCCCCATACCCCCCGACTCCGCTATCCTTAAGAGCTCTATCTAGCTCTCTCTTGAATGCACTACTCTCTGCAGGGCCTTCTGTCCTGGGCAGAGCTGTTCCCAAACCAGACTGTAATGTTGCCGGACAGGATGCTCTCTACAGCCCCAGAGTATAAGCAATGAAGGATCCTCAGAGACACTCTGAATTTCCTCAGCTGTCTAAGGTGGTAAAGGCGCTGCTTTGCCTTACCCACCAATGCGACAATATGCGTTGTCCAGCTCTGCTTATTTGCTTTCCATCAGCACCTCGCCACGGTTTGCTCAGCTGCAACATGTAGATGGTGCGATGAGGTAAAAGCGCCGGTGACTCAAATGATTTATAAAGAAGCTCGGAACTGCACGACGCTGAAATCGGGTCAGCTCCAATGGGGCACAAAAGAATCACAAGCTCATTGTCCAAAGAGGATGTATGAGCAGCGATTCTTGACTCAGAATGGGCACCATCAAAATTGGTTTTGTAATGAAGCATGTAGTCTCAAAACTCCAGGCATCATTCACATTACCCACTGATAAATGAAGACAACAGCTTCCCTCAATCTTCCACAACGCTCTCTTGAACACAATCGCAATTCATTTTCACATGTACCTTGCCCAAGAGCCCATTTTGTGTTGTACTTGCACAGATAGCAACTCCCAGACCCATCTTTGACTGGACATGCCCTGCGACTAAGATCCCTCTTCGGCATTTACTGCTGTACTTTAACCGGCAAGTTTTGTGTGAACGTAATTGACGGCAAATTGGCAAAAGTCGAACCGAACGGGCAATGCTTGCAGAGGAAAGGAACGAGAGAACAACTTTCAAGGAAATGTTAGGAAGTTCTTTCAAAGAAAGTCAAGTCAATATTATTTGCATAGCACATTTAAAAACAACCCACGTTGACCAAAGTGCTGTACATCAGTTCAGGTACTGAGAACGAACATACAATGGCACACAAACATAACAGCACATACATAAACAGTTGACAGCGCCCCCTCAGAAGGCCTCAAACGTTAGGGAGTAGAAATAGGTTTTGAGCCTGAACTTAAAGGAGTCGATGGAGGGGGCAGTTCGAATAGCATCCGTTGAAAAGGCAACAGGGTTTAAGTAGTGTAGAAACAAACTAGATGCTGGTTGATATCGAAGATAGACACATAGTGCTGGAGTAACTCAGCAGGTCAGGCTGCAAGAGATGCTCCCACTCAGTTACTCCAGCACGTTGTGTCCATCTAACAGAGTTTACGTTTTAGGTTTCGAGCCATTTTTTAATCAAAACTGGCAAAGAGGGCTCGTCCGCAGTTGCAGAGAAGGTTTGATTGATTGATTGATTGATTGTAAGATACGGCATGGAAACAGGCCCTTCGGCCCATCGGTACCACGCCGACCACCCATTCACACTTGCTCTATGTTATCCCACTTTTGCATTCACAACCTCCACACGAGGGGCAATTTGTAGAGGACAATTGACCTACAAGCCCAGACCTCTTTGGGATGTGGGAAGAAATGCGGTCAGAAGGTGAAGGTGCAGACTCCACACAGACAGCACTTGCAGAAGCATCAAACCTGGGTCTCTGCCACTGTGAGGCAGCAGCTCTACCCGCTGCGCCACTGTACCGCCACTGTACCACCACTGTACCGCCACGGTGGAGAGATGAATTGCCTTACAGCGCCAGAGACCCGGGTTCAATCCCGACTGCGGGCGCCGTCTGTACGGAGTTTGCAAGTTCTCCCCGTGACCTGCGTGGGTTTTCTCCGAGATCTTCGGTTTCCTCCCACACTCCAAAGACGTGCAGGTTTGTAGGTTAATTGGCTTGGTGCAAATGTAAAATTGTCCCCAGTGTGTGTAGGATAGTGTTAATGTGCGTGGATCGAAAGGCCAATCAGTGGGCCGAAGGGCCTTGTTTCTGCACTGTGTCTCTAAACCATCCTAAATAGAACAAGGGAACTATCTCCAATAAATCTTGCAATTTAAGAATAAATTATTTGCAGTCTTATAATTTAAGAATAAGTTATTAAAGGTGGCAATCAGTGGAATGTTATGTGGATAGGGTGAGCAGTTTTAAATACTTGGGAGTCCGCATCACAGAGGATCTGACGTGGGCAACGCACATTGCCGCACTGGTGGGTAAGGCAAAGCAGCGCCTTTACCACCTTAGACAACTGAGGATATTCAGAGTGTCTCTGAGGATCCTTCATTGCTTCTACTCTGGGGCTGTAGAGAGCATCCTGTCCGGCAACATTACAGTCTGGTTTGGGAACAGTTCTGCCCAGGACAGGATGGCCCTGCAGAGAGTAGTGCGTTCAGCAGAACGCACCATGGGAACTACACTCGTCCCCTTGCAGGACCTATACATCAGGAGGTGCAGATCCAGAGCCAGCAACATTATGGGGGACCCCTACCACCCCAGCAACGGACTGTTCATGATGCTACGGTCAGTCAAACGCCTCCGCTGTCACGCTGCGAAAACGGAGAGGATGAGACGGAGTTTCTTCCCACAGGCCATCAGGACTGTCAACTATTATAACTCCAGGGACTAAATTTTTGTCGACACTAATAGTAACTTATTAACTTTATTTATATGCTGTAACTGTAATTCTTTTTTGTGCACAATCCGCAGGCATTGCCACTTTCATTTCACTGCACATCGTGTATGTGTACGTGACAAATAAACTTGACTTGACTTGACTTGACTTATCCTTGTCTTAAATGTTGCGATTACGCCCATAATTAGTACTGAAATTCAACCATAACTCCAAGACCATCAAAGTCCTGGCTAAGCTGGCCATCCGCGAGTCACGGCGCCAGGAGGAAGAGGGCTCTGCCCGAGCCGGCTGCCTGCCCCTTTTCCCGGGGTTACGTCCGTGCCTGGGTGGCGTTAGAGAGGGACCGGGCGTTGTCCACGGGCGCCCTTGGGGGGTTTCCGTGACCGCTGGGCACCGCGGTGGGTGGAATGCATCCTTAACAAGGAGTGTGATATAGTTGTGTGATAGTCTCTTGTGTGTCTTGTATTCTGGTGGTGGGTTCTGTTTTGGTTTCATTGTATTGTATTGTAGATATCATTTTAATATTTGAATAAATATTTTTGATTAATAAAAATAAAGAGCATCAATGTCACATTTCAGCTTTTCCATTGCACATAGAAACATAGAAAATAGGTGCAGGAGTAGGCCATTCGGCCCTTCGAGCCTGCACCGCCATTCAATATGATCACGGCTGATCATCCAACTCAGTATCCTATACCTGCCTTCTCTCCATTACCCCCGGATCCATTTAGCCACAAGGGCCACATCTAACTCCCTCTTAAATATAGCCAATGAACTGGCCTCAACTACCTTCTGTGGCAGAGAATTCCACAGATTCACCACTCGTTGTGTGAAAAAAAACTTTCTCATCTCGGTCCTAAAAGACTTCCCCCTTATCCTTAAACTGTGACCCCTTGTTCTGGACTTCCCCAACATTGGGAACAATCTTCCTGCATCTAGCCTGTCCAACCCCTTAAGAATTTTGTAAGTTTCTATAAGATCCCCCCTCAATCTTCTAAATTCCAGCGAGTACAAGCCGAGTCTATCCAGTCTTTCTTCATATGAAAGTCCTGCCATCCCAGGAATCAATCTGGTGAACCTTCTCGGTACTCCCTCTATGGCAAGAATGTCTTTCCTCAGATTAGGAGACCAAAACTGTACGCTATACTCCAGGTGGGGTCTCACCAATGCCCTGTACAACTGCAGCAGAACCTCCCTGCTCCTATACTCAAATCCCCTCGCTATGAATGCCAACATACCATTCGCTTTCTTCACTGCCTGCTGCACCTGCATGCCTACTTTCAATGTCAGCTGTTTTATGGCCTTGCTATTGCAGTGCATGTTGGGCCCGTCATTGCGTTGGTCCTCACTGGAAACTTGCCAAAGGAGGAAAGCAATCCACCATCATGAAAAACCATGTCCCACTCAATTAAGAAGGTCATGCTGCAAGATACTGGGCTACGCTGGAATCATTGCTCCGAGGATCCAGCAGTGAATTATATCCCCAACGTTTGCTATCAGCGCACTAAGCCAAGCTTAAAGTACATGCGGTGCTTTTCATTCATCATCCCTGTATCCCCTGTCACTATCACCATCGCGCTGAAAAAAAAATCTCACCTCGGCTCTCAAGTGGAAATGGAGGAGATTCAGGATTGGGCATGAAAGTGGACACTTGCCTCCCAATTTCTCTGCATACTTTGGCGTACCAATGTAAGAAGCAAAACATAACATCCTGCAAAACATTCTTATAATAATGAGAAAAAGAAAGAGGACGGAAAGAAAGAGGTGGACAAAGGGGAATTAGGAGCAGGCGTAGGTCAACCTGGCCTTCCAGCTCTCTATCCCCCTCCCCCCCCATCCCGCCAATAACCTTTCACCCACTTTCTTGTCAAGAACCTACCAAGGTGCACCTTAAAATATTCAAAGGCTAATTCCACTGCCTTTCGAGAAAGTTCCAAAACTCTGACAATTAATGTTTGGCCTCGTCTCTGTTTTCAGCAGGTAGTCCCTTACTTTTAAACAATGATCAGATTCTTCCTTAAAGGGAAATATTCTCTCCACATCAAGACCCCCTCCTCTCCACATCAAACGGAATCGAGGGATATGGGGAGAAAGCAGGAACGGAGTGCTGATTTAGGATGATCAGCCATGATCATATTGAATGGCGGTACTGGCTCGAAGGGCCGAATGGCCTACCCCTGCATCTATTTTTTAATGTTTCTATGTTTCTAAGACCCCTCAGGATTTTATATGTTTCAATCAAGTCCCCTTTCACCTTTCCAAACTCAGTGGATACAAGGTTAGGAAGTCTAATCTTACTTCATAAGACAGCTTTGACCATTCCAGGTGTCAAATCAATACACAATTGTTGGAGTAACTCAACAGGTTAAACAGCATCTCGGGAGAACATGGATATGTGACGTTTTGGGTCGGGACACTTCTTCAGTGCTTTCTGGAGAACATGCACCAGGAATAGATCGGGCAGATGCACAGAGTCTCTTGCCCAGAGTACGGGAATCGAGAACCAGAGGGCATAGGTTTAAGGTTAAGGAGGAAAGATTTTATAGGAATCTGATGGGTAACTTTTTCACAGAAAGGGTGATGGGTGTATGGAACGAGCTGCCAGAGGAGGTAGTTGAGGCAGGGACTATCACAACGTTTAAGAAGCAATTAGGCAGGTACATGGATAGGACAGGTTTAGAGGGATATGGACCAAACGCAGGCAGGTGTGACTAGTGCAGATGGGACACGTTGGTAGGCATGGGCAAGTTGGGCCGAAGGGCCTGTTTCCACACAGTATTTGACTCTAAAACAAAAAGCTTTTCACTGCACCTCGGTACACGTGATAATAATAATGAATCCAATCCAAACCGATCCAATCCAAGCCAAACTAAATTAAACTAGGTTAAACTAAACTGCATGAGCGCATACAGCAGAAGGGCTACAATTGTTCTCCATCTCTTCCTCAAGCACCACAAGAGACGGCCTATAAATTCTGGTCTTGCCACTGATGCTCTGCTTCCAAATAATGGAATTAAAAAAACATGCAAATTATAACCTCTTATTCAAGGGACAAGATTTAGTATCGTTAAGAGAGGAGAGGGAGAATTAGAAGTCAAAAGGAAAGTCAAAAGTCATTCGCACACAGTTTTGAATCTCATCTCACCCTCCCTGCCCACGAAGAGCAAATAAAGTGTTGTTTTCATTGGAACGCGTGGACCTGTGGCAAATTACACACGACTCCAGCAAACATCGATGACTCTCGAGAATGGGCAAAATACACAGCTTGAACGACAATCAAGAGGGAAAATAAGCTTGGAATTGCCTGCAGTCTGCCAACATGCTCTGGTACAATTCAATTGTCGAGCTTCAAATAAGGATGAGGAACCCTGGTCAATTTCACCGGGTTGAGCAGGGTAGGTAAACAGACTCAGTTTGATGAATATTTAACGTACGCCTGTCTGCCACTGATTGCAGTCTGGCGCCATGAATAAACTTTGCCTGTGAGGGGCGTTACCAGTCTCCGAGTCACTACATTAGATTTTTAGATTTTTTTAGATTTAGAGATACTGCGCGGAAACAGGCCCTTCGGCCCACCGAGTCCGCGCCGCCTATCGATCCCCGCACATTAACACTATCCTACACTTTTTTTACATTTACCCAGTCAATTAACCTACATACATTAGTGTTTAGTTTTAGTTTAGTTTAGTTTAGTTTAGTTTAGTTTAGCTTAGAGATACAGCAACGGATCGATCTAGCCTACACACTAGGGACAATTTAGACTTTAGAGACGCAGTGTGAAAACAGGCCCTTCGGCCCACCGAGTCCGTGCCGACCAGCAATCCCTGCACATTAACACTATCCTACACTTACAGGTTGCAAAAAGGAAATTTTGCGAGCTGTCTGCTTGCACAGTATACCTGCAAGTCCTGCTCACTCAGAACTGACCCGTGATTCTAAAGGGGAACCAAGAAAGGGTCCAAATTAGACTTTTACTGGTCTATGCCATCCATTTTGAAGGAGTGTAAAAGGCGAATAAAGAATAGGAATCGAATCAAAACCATAGGTGAACCTACAAACAGCCGTTTTGATTTGATTCCTAACACTTATTTATCTTACAGTACCAGAGGGCCGGGTTCGATCCTGACTGCGGGTGCTGTTTGTGCGGAGTTTGTACGTTCTCCCCGTGACCGTGTGGGCTTTCTCCGGGTGCTCCGGTTTCCCCCCCCACACTCCAAAGACGTGCAGGTTTGTCGGTTAATTGGCTTCTGTAAAATTGTCCCTCGTGCGCAGGATAGAACTGGAGTATGGGTCGGTGCGGACTCGGTGGGCTGAAGGGACTGTTTCCGCGTGGTATCCCTAAACTAAAACTGAACCTTTATATTCATTAAATGGATTGCGCAGGGCAGGAGAAAAAACGCAGTCTAATTCCTTGTTTCTACGTCTCATTTGGCAGTGTAGTTTTCCTCCTTCATTCAAAAAAACATGTTGATTTGGAATGTAGGAGGAAACTGGAGCATCGGGTTGAAAGGCATGCAGTCATGGGGAGGACTTGTAAACTCCACACAGACACCACACGTACAAACTCCATACAGACACCAGCAGAGATCAGCATTGAACCTGGTTCACTATCAGCCCCTGCAAGCCAATTTTACTCCCTTAAACTGAGACAGATTTGTGTTGCTACGGTCCCTGTTTACAATCAATTACTTGGAATTGTAGCGAATTGTGTTTTTGCAGGTGAAGGGATCGTTCCGTTTGTACAGCCAGCTTCTGGCGGTGAATGAAGAAAAGGTAGTGTAGGAAAATAACTGCAGATGCTGGTACAAATCGAAGGTATTTATTCACAAAATGCTGGAGTAACTCAGCGGGTCAGGCAGCATCTCAGGAGAGAAGGAATGGGTGACGTTTCGGGTCGAGACCCTTCTTCAGACTGATGTCAGGGGGGTGGGACAAAGGAAGGATATAGGTGGAGACAGGAAGATCGAGAGAGAACTGGGAAGGGGGAGGGGAAGAGAGGGACAGAGGAACTATCTAAAGTTGGAGAAGTCAATGTTCATACCGCTGGGCTGCAAGCTGCCCAAGCGAAATATGAGGTGCTGTTCCTCCAATTTCCGGTGGGCCTCACGATGGCACTGAAGGAGGCCCATAACAGAAAGGTCAGACTGGGAGTGGGAGGGGGAGTTGAAGTGCTCAGCCACCGGGAGATCAGGTTGGTTAAGGTGGACTGAGCGAAGGTGTTGAGTGAAACGATCGGCGAGCCTGCGTTTGGTTTCGCCGATGTAAATAAGTTGACATCTAGAGCAGCGGTTGCAATAGATGAGGTTGGAGGAGGTGCAGGTGAACCTCTGTCTCACCTGGAAAGACTGTTTGGGTCCTTGGATGGAGTTGAGGGGGGAGGTAAAGGGACAGGTGTTGCATCTCCTGCGGTTGCAGGGGAAAGTGCCCGGGGATGGGGTGGTTTGGGTAGGAAGGGACGAGTGGACCAGGGAGTTACGGAGAGAACGGTCTCTGCGGAACTGCAGAAAGAGGAGGGGATGGGAAGATGTGGCCAGTAGTGGGGTCCCGTTGTAGGTAACGGAAATGTTGGAGGATGATTTGTTGGATCCGCTGGCTGGTGGGGTGGAAGGTGAGAAACAGGGGGATTCTGTCCTTGTTACGAGTGGGGGGAGGGGGAGCAAGAGCGGAGCTGCAGGATGTAGAAGAGGCCCTAGTGAGAGCCTCATCTATAATGGAGGAGGGGAAGCCCCGTTTCCTGAAGGTTGTCCAGGGAAATAAGCGATTTGCTTTCTTCAATGCCCAAAGTAACCACAGAACAATGAATGCTTCAGGCAACAGCAAGATCCCTCAGGCATACAAAGCTGCACAATGGTGCCATTGTGAACTACCGACATAGAATACGCACAAACAAGATCGTCAGCACACTCTCACAGCCCACTGCTGCAAGGTCCTTCAACTTGAAAAAACACACAAGAGGAAAATAATCGCTGCTAATGCATTCTCTAAATCCCACTTTGCTGCGGCTCGGCCTCCCCCCGTCTTCACCCGTCAGCGCGTCTCCGGCTCGCACCCGGCGCTCCGAGCGTCCCGACACCTGTCCCCGTCCCCGCGCTCCCCGCACCTCCAGGCTCGGCGCCCCTGCTCCGCGCCTCTCTTCCTGCGGCTCTTCGGCCCCTCGCCGCTCCTGCTGGCCCTCCAGCCCTTCTCCCCGCTCGCCCTCTCCGTCAGCCGGGCTCTGTGTCCACTTGGAAATCAACACCCCGAGGCCTGGTCCTCCGCCTCAGCTCCCAGCGCCCGGCGCCCGGCCCAGCTCTCGCTGCTGCTCGGCCTCCGCTGTCGATCGGCCTCTCCCCGGCTCCTCTTCCTCCTCCTCTTCGGGCTCGACACTCCGCTCCTCCATCTCTTCCACTGCCTCCTCCTCCAAGGCCGTCGAGCACTTCCTCCCTGGGCCCTTCGCCCTCAGGCGGGTTGCTGACTTCCAGCGCTCGCTGATTCTGCCCCTGAAGACCCTCCAGGCCCCTCGGCTCGGGTTGTTCCCACTGCTCCTCTCCCAGCTCGCTCAACCCCGTCCTTCTCTCCTCCTCCTCCTTCTCCTCCCCCCGGTCGGTGGCCATCTGCTTCTCGGCCTTGCTCTCCTGCTCCCTTCCGTGCCACGTTTCCACCTTCTCCCGCCTGCTGGCCAGATGTCTTCCCAGTTGCTGCTTGTGTCCGTGGGCTTGGAGGCCCTTCTCCTGGTTCCTCTTCCTCCGTCAGATCCTCCAGCTTCTTCCCCATTGTTTTTCCAGCACAAAAATGTAACATTTTGGCAGTTTTTTTCGAGGTAAGAACGGATGTGTTGCATGTATTAACATAGAAACATAGGAAATAGGTGCAGGAGTAGGCCATTTGGCCCTTCGAGCCTGCACCGCCATTCAATATGATCATGGCTGATCATCCAACTCAGTATCCCGTACCTGCCTTCTCTCCATACCCCCTGATCCCTTTAGCCACAAGGGCCACATCTAACTCCCTCTTAAATATAGCCAATGAACTGGCCTCAACTACCTTCTGTGGCAGAGAATTCCACAGATTCACCACTCTCTGTGTGAAGAAAAACTTTCTCATCTCGGTCCTAAAAGACTTCCCCCTTATCCTTAAACTGTGACCCCTGGTTCTGGATTTCCCCAACATTGGGAACAATCTTCCTGCATCTAGCCTGTCCAACCCCTTAAGAATTTTGTAAGTTTCTATAAGATCCCCCCTCAATCTTCTAAATTCCAGCGAGTACAAGCCGATCCAGCGAGTACAAGCCGCTGTAGTGTACACTACGTGGCTAGTGTATGCCAGAAGCTGCCATGTCCTCCAGACTCTTGAGCGACTCTGAACGTCTCGACCTTACGGGCAATCCCCCTATAGGCCAACAGAATCTGATGTGTGATTAGTTTGAAATTAATCATTCGCCTTTAGCAGACCGAGAAAAACCATCTGAAAGTACAATCTTTTAATTTTATCATTTTCTTCCACTCTTGAATTATTAACAAACAATATATGAATCTCACCCTATGCTTGAACACGCTCAGGATGCAGGATTGATCTCAGGCTAAATTATTATTAAATTCATGATGCTTTCAATGCATGAATATTTTATCGGGAAATTCAAAAACTCGAAAAAATTTGTCTTGGGGAAGGTGGTAAGCAAACCTCATAATCTATGGCCACGGGGTTATTAATATTTCATGGTGATCTGTGTGTGACTGCAGCCAGGCAGTACAGTTAACGTATAATTCACAGGCAGCCGCATTCAAAGCAAATTTGGCTTCAAACAATCTGAATCAATAGAATTGACTTAATAAAAGCAATCACGCCAGCCCACGTTCACAATTAACAGGGCAGCCCGCAGGCACTGCAAATACTTTACTGTGTGACGTCAGTGGTGAATGCATGTGAAATTTGGACCGCTCTCCCCAGTCGACACAAGAACCTGGAGTAATAAGGGCCTGTCCCACACAGGCGACTTTAAGGCGACTGCCGGCGACTAGGCTGTCACCGACAGTTCTCCGGGGTGTCGCGGGCGTGATCGTGAGGAGTCTTCCAAAGATCGTAGTGGATCTCGGCGCGTCGCTGAGAAATCAAACGGTTTGAAATCTCTCGGCGACAGCTGGCTTATCGCCAGGTATCGTTGCTTATTGCGGGCGCTGTCACATGCTGTCCCCAGGTTTGCTAAGTTCTCTTAAGATGCATTTAGAAGCACGTAATATTAAAATAAGTAAAGGCATTTCAAAATACCATAAAATGCTTGTGTTTAACCAATGTATTTACCGTCACGTCAGGACATTTGACAGGTAGATTGGAGGCCACAGTTTGACGGTCAGGTAAGCGTGGGAATTTTCGCGATGTTTTTGGGCCTCAGCCATTACATTTAAAGTGGGCTCCCAACCCAGATATGCAACCCAGAAACCAGATATGCATCTCCCGTACATTTTCAAAGAATGCCCACACACCTTTGACAAAAATCCACTGAACCACTTTTTAAATTATTTTTTTTATACAGCTATTAGTAAACTGTAAGTCAATCCGGTTTATGCCTTGTTACAGTGAAGCTTAGTTTTTAAGTAACCCATACAAGGTGTTATAGTTCAAAACTCTCAAGTACTTACCGACTTGTCAGTGATTTCAGCGAAAACCAGGACGCCGGAGAAGCATTGACAGCGAGGGAATTTCACGATGTTTCAGAAGACGGCGTAATCTCGACCTGACTTGCCATTGTCGTGGTCATTGTCATCAGGTAAAATAAAAGTTCGGCGACCTGCCACGACTTTGACAGTCGCCGGCAGTCGCCAAAAAGATCGCCTAAGTGGGACAGGCCCTTAACTCAGCGGGTCAGGCAGCATCTCGGGAGAGAAGGAATGGGTGACGTTTCGGGTCGAGACCCTTCTTCAGACCCTGCGCCGTGGCTGGGTAATCACCTTCATCGCCTGGTCCAGAGCATTTTTAGTACCCCCTCCCCCCCAATCTTTGCGCATCCCCCAAACCTTGCCACTCGTCACTTTAATTTCATGTTTCATGCATTTTGTGTTTTTAAGACTGTTGGCGGATCAATTTCCCTCCTGGGATAAATAAACTTTGATCGTATCGTATCGTAGTTTAGTTTAGAGATACAGCGCGGAAACACGCCCGTCCGCACCGACCAGCGCTCCCCGCATTACAACACCACCCTACACACACATTTTATGCCAAGCCACTGTATTACACACTGTCGTACACACACTCGGGACAATTTACACTTACACCAAGCCAACTAACCTACAAACCTGCACATCTTTGGAGTGTGGGAGGAAACTGAAGATCTTGGCGAAATCTGGGCGGCACGGTTTCACAGCGGTGGAGATGCTGCCTTACAGCACTTGCAGCGCCGGAGACCCGGGTTCGATCCCGACTACGGGTGCTGTCTGTACGGAGTTTGTATGTGACCGCGTGGGTTTTCTCCGAGATCTTCGATTTCCTCTCGCACTCCAAAGACGTACAGATATGTTGGTTAATTGGCTTGGTGTATGTGTGAATTGTCCCTAGTGTGTGTGTAAGACAATGTTAATGTGTGGGGATCGCTGGTCGGTGCGGACTTGGTGGGCCGAAGGACCCGTTTCGACGCTGTATCTCTAAACTAAAACCCACGGTGTTCAGGGGGAGAGCGTACAAACTCCGTTAAGCACCCTGGGCCTCTGACACTGTAAGGCAGTAACTCTACCGCTGCACCGCCGTACCACCCTGCACTCAGTGCAGGCGGTGAGAGAGAGGAGGTTGATGGTAAAGCTAACATCGCTGCTAGACAATGACTCCCATCCCATGCAGGACACTGTCACTGCACTGCGTAGCTCCTTCAGTGACAGACTCCTTCACCACCAAGTGCGTGAAGGAGAGATATAGGAGGTCCTTCCTTCCCGCTGCTGTGAGACTGCACAACCAGCACTGCTCCCAGCAGACGAGTCAACAATAACAGTTAAGAACACACGGAAAACTGATGACAATTTATGTATCTTTTATTTATTTATAATGAATGATCTCGTGCTCTCTTGCTATCCACTTTGCTGCAGTAACACTGTAAATTTCCCCGGTGTGGGACGAATAAAGGAATATGTTATTATTATCGGGATGCATCACAGCAGGGTTTGGGAACAGCTGCACCCACGACCGCAAGAAATTGCAGAGAATTGTGTATGCACCCCAGACCATTACATAATCCAACCTCCCTTCCATCAACTCCATCTACACTTCACGCTGCCTCGGCAAGGCCGGCCGCACGATCAAGGATCAGACTCACCCCGGTCACTCCCTCTTCACCCCTCTCCCATCGGGCAAGAGGTACAGAAGTGTGAAAACGCACACCTCCAGATTCAGGCATAGTTTCTTCCCTGCTGTTATCACCAACCAGAGAGTGGTCCTGAGCTACCATCTACCCCATTGGAGACCCTCGGACTATCTTTAATTGGGCTTTACTGGGTTTTATCTTGCACTAAACATTATGCCCTTTATCATGTATCTGTACACTGTGGGCGGCTCGATTGCAATCATGTATTGTCTTTCCGCTGATTGGTTAGCTTGCAACAAAATCCTCTTCACTGTACCTTGGCAGACGTGACAATAAATCAAATTAGAATCTTCAACCTCACCTCATACTAACTCAGTTTCTCCGATCTTGCAGATAGTGTATCATCTGACCCGCTGGACATGTACCACATCCCTACCATTAGCAAAACCTTGCACAAAGAAGCCCTGGGTCCTTCCTTCGGTCTACCTCGTGAGGTAGAGCCGATGCCTCGCAGTTCCGGAACCCTGGGTGTGATCCTGACATTGGGTGCTGTCTGTGTGGAGTTTTCGTGTTTGCCCTTCGACCGTCTGGGTTTCCGCTGGGTTTCCCTCCCCACATCGACCGTTTACTACCGTTGTGAGAAGACCGTGAATCTGGCCATTTGCCAAAACCTCACTCGGATGACTTGACTTGTGCATTCGGGTTGCCGTACCACGCCAAGGATCTGTCCTTTTCCTTTGTTTCAGCCACTATATTCCGCATAAGCTTTGCAGCATTGTGTGCTAGGCACATGCTTGAGGCTCTCTCACTTTCTTTCCCACACCTGCTTGAGGCTACGTAATCACAAAAATGCTGAGCTTGCTAAAGCTAGTAGTAATCAGTAGCCCTAGACCGCAGAATGTTCCAGCTCGTCTTCAGGAGCCAAAAACACAAATGTATAAAGAACATAAACAATAAACAGACACCGACTAAAAACCTTGAACAATAGCATGTTAGGACCTTATATGGGAAAATTGACCTTGTTCCAACTCTCGGCCGTATAAGGGAAAACTGACTTAATTCCAATATTGATTGGTTGTGCTAATTGTAAATAACTGTGAATTCTGCGGTTTGGGGGATAAAAGGGGCTTCATTCTTGGGGCTGGTGTGACATGTTTCCACTGGCCCCGGAGTCCGCAACTCTGTGTGTGCTGTTAGAAACTTGTCCGAGATATCTCTAATAAAGTCTGTGCAGTTTCTGATTATTGTCATCCAACTGACCGCGGACGCGAAGTCGAACTCGACAGGGTAAAAGTCAACGTACAACTATTTTTGAAATCCGTTAATGCAGAGCGGAAAAAAATCCAAATGGTTCCCCCAACCAGACGTTTTAATCAGAATGGAAGCATTTAGCAGTTTACAGTGGGTGGCTGGAGACTGTAAACTCCTTCAACTCCGTCCATTTAACATTCCCTCTCAAGGGAAGGAAAGCGTGGGTTAACAAAGCAATGGTAGCACAGTGGCGTAGCAGTAGAGTTGCTGCCTTACAGCGCCACAGACCTGGGTTCGATCCTGACTACGGGTGCTGTCTGTATGGAGTTTGTACGTTCTCCCCGTGACCTGCGTGGGCTTTCTCCGGGTGCTCCGGTTTCCTCCCACGCTCCAAAGACGTACAGGTTTGTAGGTTGATTGGCTTGGTACAAATGTAAATTGTCCCGAGTGTGTGTAGGATAGTGTTAGTGTGCGGGGATCGCTGGTCGGTGCGGACTTGATGGGCCAATGGGCCTGTTTCCGCACTGTATCTCTAAACTAAACTAAGATCTGAAGTAAAGGTCCCTCTGCGCTGTCTCATCAAGCACTCCCAAGCTGAGAACAGCACTGGTCGAGATACAAAGTAAAGTTTCATTTACACAGTCCCAGCAAACCCTTCTCGGATCTCTGTAGGAAGGAACTGCAGGCGATGGTTTACACTGAAAATAGACACAAACTGCTGGAGTAACTCAGCGGGACAGGCAGCATCTCCGGAGAGAAGGAATGGGTGACGTTTCGGTCGAGACCCTTCTTCAGAATGATGTCAGGGGAGGGGGGCGAGACAAAGATAGGATGTGTTAGGAGGCAGGAAGATGAGTGGGGGAACTGGGAAAGTTCCAGTTCTCCATGACAAACTCCATTTCTGAAGAAGGGTCTCGACCCGAAACGTCACCCATTCCTTCTCTCCCGAGATGCTGCCTGACCTGCTGAGTTACTCCAGCATTTTGTGAATAAATCGATTTGTACCAGCATCTGCAGTTATTTTCTTATACTTCCATTACAGTCTGGTTTGGGAACAGCTCTGCCCAGGGCAGGATGGCCCTGCGGAGCGTAGTGCGTTCGGCAGAACACACCATGGGAACTACACTCGTCCCCCTGCAGGACCTATACATCAGGAGGTGCAGATCCAGAGCAAGCAAGATCATGAGGGACCCCTGCCACCCCAGTAACGGACTGTTCCAGATGCTACGGTCAGGCAAACGCCTCCGCTGTCACGCTGTGAAAACGGAGAGGATGAGACGGAGTTTCTTCCCACAGGCCATCAGGACTGTCAACTTTTATAACCCCAGAGACTAAATTTTTGTCTACACTATAGTAACTTATTAGCTTTATTTATATGCTGTAACTGTAATTCTTTTTTGTGCACAATCCGCAGGCATTGCCACTTTCATTTCACTGCACATTGTGTATGTGAATGTGACAAATAAACTTGACTTGACTTGACTTGAAAGGGGAGAGGAAAGAGATGGACTGAGGATCTATCTGAAGTTAGAGAAGTCAATGTTCATACCGCTGGGGTGTAAGCTGCCCAAGTGAGACAAGAGTCAGGGGAGAGGGAGACATGGAAGGGTAAGGTGTGAAAACGAGACATCAAAGGGGACACCGCTGGTTAGATGTAGAAAGACATCTATATTATCCCATCAAACACTTTAAGGGCAGGAACAGTATGGGTGACATGCAGAGTGAAGCTCCTTTCTAAACCATCTCCAAAACATATTTAATCTTCATTTCTGCAAAGCAACTTCGGTCAGTGACATTTCATTTTCCGCAGCTGTTTAGTGACGCCAATTTTTATCCGACTCGATGATTAATCATAAAATACATCAAGAGCCTTGGAGGCTCAGTTATAATGAGATCAATTATTGGAAGCTGAGAATATTAAAACATATTGATTCATCATTCCTCGATTTCAGAAGAGCCTGATCCAAGTCTGTTATCTTTTCAGGGCAGCTTGTAATACCAGACAATCATCTTTCTCGTATCTAAGCCGTATATAAATAATACATTTAAAATCAAAAAAATTAATTAAGAGGAAGTCCACAAGTCAGACATTTCATTAAGCCATGTTCTCACATGCTGTTCTACTACGATGTTATCAAGGAAAACACAGCTGGGTTCACACAATAGGTACAAACATTCTGCGTGCTTTTAACAAGCCATGTTTAGCATCAGCAAATCACTGCGCCCTCATTTATCTCTCTCGGCTTAGTTGCATCATTGAATCTTAGTGGTGCTCTACCCTAATACTAATGCTGGCTCTAGCATTAATATTAGGGTATAGCACCACCAAGCCAGCATTAGTATTAGGGTAGTGCACCACTAAGATTCAATGATTAGTATTGGGGTAGTGCACCACTAAGATTCAATGATTAGTATTGGGGTAGTGCACCACTAAGATTCAATTGCCAGCCATATTCTGCCAGTTTTCCCTGGCCACATACGTCCATGGGGACGTTTAGCCTTGGGGCTAATGGAATCAAGGGATATGGGGGAAAAAGCAGGAACGGGGTACTGATTCTGGATGTGGACACAAAATGCTGGAGTAACTCGAAACGTCACCCATTCGACCCGAAACGTCACCCGTTCCTTCTCTCCAGAGATGCTGCCTGGCCCGTTGAGTTACTCCAGCATTTTGTGTCTACCTTCGATTTAAACCAGCATCTGCAATTTTTTTTCTACTGATTTTGGATGACCAGCCATGGTCATGTTAAATGGCGGTGCTGGCTCGAAGGGCCGAATGGCCAACTCCTGCACTTACTATCTATGTTTCTATGATTGTACGTTGTGCTAAAGAGGAAAGCTAAGGAATTACTTACTTATGAATCACTGATGATGTCTATGATTTCAGATATCTCTTCCTTTGTTACCACTCACTTTTTACAATTTGAGGTGGGTACATGTGTTCTGGCGTTCCATGCCCAGTAGGGTTGCCAACTATCTCACTCCCAAATACGGGACAAGGTGACGTCACCGCTCCGCGCCCCACGTGACCTCACCCAGCCAGCGGCCACGTGCTCCCGCTCCCCCAAAGGTGGCCGCCCGTGCCGGAAGGCGGTTGCTACGCATCCTCCATTAGGCGAACATACTCGGCCCTGCTCCCTGAACACACTCCGTTAGCCTACACTGTCCGGGCCCACGGCGGGCCTGATACGGGACAAGGGCGGTCCCGTACGGGACAAACCAATTTAGCCCAAAATACGGGATGTCCAGGCTAATACGGGATAGTTGGCAACCCTAGCTCCCAGCCACTGATGATAATGGTGTTCATCCATTCTCATGTTGCTGCCATTCAGACTGGAGGTGCTGGTTTGGACATAAAAGGATATCTTTTGTTTAAATATATTAAACGGTAAAACATGAAGGAAGCCTGGTGCTGGTAATCAGGCTACATTCTGGCAAGGCAGAGTCCTTGTCAATGACCAGGACTAATTAATTCCACCTCTGCTTATAAAGGGTGAATGGATGACAATAGACAATAGACAATAGGTGCAGGAGGAGGCCATTCGGCCCTTCGAGCCAGCACCGCCATTCAATGTGATCATGGCTGATCATTCTCAATCAGTATCCCGTTCCTGCCTTCTCCCCATACCCCCTGACTCCGCTATCCTTAAGAGCTCTATCTAGCTCTCTCTTGAATGCATTCAGAGAATTGGCCTCCACTGCCTTCTGAGGCAGAGAATTCCACAGATTCACAACTCTCTGACAGAATTTTTTTTTCCTCATCTCAGTTCTAAATGGCCTACCCCTTATTCTTAAACTGTGACCCCTGGTTCTGGACTCCCCCAACATTGGGAACATGTTTCCTGCCTCTAACGTGTCCAACCCCTTAATAATCTTATACGTTTCGATAAGATCTCCTCTCATCCTTCTAAATTCCAGTGTATACAAGCCTAGTCGCTCCAGTCTTTGTGGGTGATACACTTTGAACAAGTGAAATTTGCATTTACTTGCAGCAAAAAAAAGTTTGAAACAAGTGCTGTTTGTGGTCATGAATTAAATTCAATGCAAAGCAAGTCTTCTTGGAAGCGATCAAAATATTCATCACATTGCCTGACTGCATCTATGTAAATAATAGCAAAGTGAAGCATTGTGAAATTAATAAGGAGATCTGCGTTTTTTCCTGAAGTAATTAGGAAATTGCACATTGTGTGTGTGTGTGTAACAGATGGAAGCTGAAGACTTCACCACCTGGTGGATTAATCCTTCGCACAAGAGATATTAGTGGTTAAAATGAAAGGAAACGTTAAGATTCAAACAAAAATAAAATGCTGCATAGGATGCAGAAAGTTAGAGGATTAGAAGTTTTTCTTCAGAAAGTGTCATCCTTTGAGGAACCCATTGCACTAATCTTTCCCTCATTTTACCCAGTTCAGTTTCAGTTTCGGTTTAGTCTATCGTCATGTGTACTGAGGTACGATGAAAAGCTTTTGTTACGTGCTAACCAGTCAGCGGAAAGACAATGACATGATTACAATCGAGCCACTCGCAGTGCACATGGACATGATAAGGGAACAACCCATGTTATTATCCCACATTCACATAGAGTCATAGAGTGATGCAGTGTGGAAACAGGCCCTTCGGCCCAACTCGCCCACACCGGCCAACAATGTCCCAGCTACCCTAGTCCCACTTGCCTGCACTTGGTCCATAACCCTCCAAACCTGTCCTATCCGTGTACCTGTTCAACTGTTTCATCATATATATATACAGCCGGAAACAGGCCTTTTCGGCCCTCCAAGTCCGTGCCGCCCAGTGATCCCCGCACATTAACACTATCCTACACCCACTAGGGACAATTTTTACATTTACCCAGCCAATTAACCTACATACCTGTACGTCTTTGGAGTGTGGGAGGAAACCGAAGATCTCAGAGAAAACCCACGCAGGTCACGGGGAGAACGTACAAACTCCTTACAGTGCAGCACCCGTAGTCAGGATCGAACCTGAGTCTCCGGCGCTGCATTCACTGTAAAGCAGCAACTCTACCGCTGCGCTACCGTGCCGCCCACGGTTTCTTAAACGATGGGATAGTCCCAGCCTCAACTATCTCATCTGGCAGCTTGTTCCAAACACCCACCACCCTCTGTGTGAAAACGTTACCCCTCGGATTCCTATTATACCTTTTCCCTTTCATGTTGAACCTATGTCCTCTGTTCTTCGATTCCCCTACTCTGGGAGAAAGACCATGCATCTACCCGATCTATTCCTCTCATGATTTTGTATCTCTTCCTCTCCTCTCATCATAAGATCATAGGACATCGGAGCAGAAATAGGCCATTCAGCCCATAGCTGATCTATATTTCCCTCTCAACTCCATCCTCCCACCTTCTCCCCATATTCATTTCATATTCCACCTGGATAGCTTACATCATATCATATCATCATATCATATACATACAGCCGGAAACAGGCCTTTTCGGCCCTCCAAGTCCGTGCCGCCCAGTGATCCCCGTACATTAACACTATCCTACACCCACTAGGGACAATTTTTACATTTACCCAGCCAATTAACCTACATACCTGTACGTCTTTGGAGTGTGGGAGGAAACCGAAGATCTCGGAGTAAACCCACGCAGGTCACGGGGAGAACGTACAAACTCCTTACAGTGCAGCACCCGTAGTCAGGATTGAACCTGAGTCTCCGGCGCTGCATTCGCTGTAAAGCAGCAACTCTACCGCTGCGCCACCGTGCCGCCCAGTTTATACATCTTAGTGGTATAAACATTGATTTCCCCAATTTTAGCTAACAAATCTACAAATAGCCTGCTCCCCCTCTTCCCCCTTCCTCCCCCTCTCTTCCCCAAGCCTTCCCTGGATTCTCACCCATTTCTCCCCTTTCCCCCTCTCCCCGTCTCCTTCCACCGATATCCTTTCCTCTGGCTTCACAATTCGCACCGCTTTTATCCTTCTCTCTCAGTCTTGTCCTTTCATCTTTAGCCTTCGTCCAACCCGTACACCTGTCATATTGCTCTCATCTGTATCCACCTATCACTCCAGGCTTACCCTGGACCCCACCTTTCTCTCCCTCACTCCCACCCCCACCACAATCAGCCTGAAGGGTCCCAACCCGCAAATATGTCACCTGTCCATGTTCTCCAGAGATGCTGCCAGACCTGCTGAGTTACTCCAGCATTTTGTGTCTACCTTCGGTATAAACCGCGGCATCTGCAGTTCCTTCCTACATGCATAACCTCTCCATGTTCTCCAGAGATGCTGCCTGAGCCGCTGAGTTACTCCAGCACTTTGGTTGTTTTTTTTTGTTGTTGTGTAAAATTACGAGATTGATCCTTGGGATGGCGGGACTGTCATATGAGGAAAGATTGAAAAGACTAGGCTTGTATTCACTGGAGTTTAGAATGGATGAGAGGGGATCTTATAGAAACATATAAAATTATAAAAGGACTGGACAAGCTAGATGCAGGTTAAATGTTCCCAATGTTGGGCGAGTCCAGAACCAGGGGCCACAGTCTTAGAATAAATTTAAAACTGAGGTGAGAAAAAAACGTTTTCACCCAGAGAGTTGTGAATTTGTGGAATTCTCTGGCACAGAGGGCAGTGGAAGCCAAATCACTGGATGGATTGAAGAGAGAGTTAGATAGAGCTCTAGGGGCTAGTGGAATCAAGGGATATGAGGAGAAGCCAGGCACGGGTTATTGACTGGGGACGATCAGCCATGATCACAATGAATGGCGGTGCTGGCTCGAAGGGCCGAATGGCCTCCTCCTGCACCTATTTTCTATGTTTCTATGTTTCTAAGTGGCATCTGCAGTTCCTTGTGCCTTAATTGGAAAAGAGGGAGTGTAAGTATCTCCCAGCATCAGTCAAAATTCAAGACAGGGATCGATTCAGATTTGTAATAGACTTTGCAGAGATGAGATAACAACCAACCACGGGAGAATTATGTGAGAGATTAAATGAGTTCCCCTGAGCTGGTTCTGCATCACGAATGTAAGATATTTTTTCTGGAGGAAGACGCACCTGGCAAATTTAGTCTGGCACTTTCAGCGCACGAACTGACTGGCTTCAGCAGTGCTGCTATTTATTCACAAAATGCTGGAGTAACTCAGCAGGTCAGGCAGCATCTCGGGAGAGAAGGAATGGGTGACGTCACCCATTCCTTCTCTCCCGAGATGCTGCCTGACCTGCTGAGTTACTCCAGCATTTTGTGAATAAATCAATCTGTACCAGCATCTACAGTTATTTTCTTATACCACTCAGCAGTGCTGCTGTGACTCCGATTCCCCTGAAGACGTTCCCCGAAGGACTTTCGTGCCTTCCCACGCTTACCACAGTTGTCACGGCACTGAATGCCCTGATTATTAGATGGAGGATTACACCATATTCCATCGGGATGCATGAGATTTGTGTGAAGAGCACTGCTTAGCTAGAAAGCCGAACATTAAGAAACGCTTCCCACTTCTAGTATCCCAAGTTCGGTTTCTCTCTCTCTCTCTCTCCCTCTGCCTCTCCCCTTCACTCTCTCTCTTTCTTTCTCTCTCCCTCTCCTCACGCTCTCTCTCTCTCTCTGTCACTATCTCTCTCCCCTGCTTTTCTCTCTCTCCTCTCTCTGTCTCTACCCCTCTCTCTCTCTCTCTCTCTCCCTCTCCTCGCGCGCTCTCTCTCTCTCTCTCTGTCGCCATTTCTCTCCCCTGCTTCTCTCTCTCTCTCTCCTCTCCCTGTCTCTACCCCTCTCTCCCCTCTCTCTCTCTCTCTCTCTCGCTATCTCTCTCCCCTCCTCTCCATCTCCTCTCCTTGTTTCTCTCTCTCAACCCTCTCCCCTCTTTCCCCTCCTCCTCTCTCTCTCTTTCACTTACTCCCCCTCTCTCTCTCTGTTGCTATCTCTCTCCTTCCTCTCTCTCCATCTCCTCTCCTTGTCTCTCTCTCAACCCTCTCTCCCCATCTCTCCCCCCTCTCCCTATCTCTCTCTCTCTTTTACTTACTCTCTCTTCATTCTCTCTCTATTGCTATCTCTCCTCTCCCTCTCTCTCCCTCTTCTCCCTGTCTCAATCTCTCTCTATCTCTCCCCCTCACCTCCTCTCTCTCTCTCTCTCTCTCTCTCTCTCTCTCTCTCTCTCTCTCTCTCTCTCTCTCTCTCTCTCTCTCTCTCTCTCTCTCTCTCTCTCTCTCTCTCTCTCTCTCTCTCTCTCTCTCTCTCTCTCTCTCTCTCTCTCCCCCTCTCTCTTTCTCTCTGACTGTCTCTCTCTCTCCACCATTATATTACTGAATGGTAGAACTTCTCAAGAGTGAACTTTATCTAGCACTAAACATTATACCCATTGTTCTGTACCTGTACACTGTGGACGATTCGATTGTAATCACGTATGATCTTGTCTCTGACTGGATTGCACGCAATGAGAAAGCTTTTCTCCATACCTCGGTACAGGTGACAATAATAAACTGAATTAGAAATGGCTTCCTTCTCTCCGTCTACGTCTCTCTTCATTTTATTTAGAGCTTGGGACATGGGTGAAGAATTCACCTGGAAACATGAACCTGTTGGAACTTCTCCTGGAGCTTGGTGCATTGTTCGGCTTGTCCTCCATCCTAGAAGTGGTACATGGGATGAATCTGGTCAATGTTCATCATGCCCAGACCCACCCATCACAGAGGGACACGATGGTGATGGCGGCTTTTGCTAATGTTGGCATGTACATGAAAATTGGAATATTGGTGGGAGCAAGGATGGCTGGTTAGTTTAGTGGGATGGAATGATACCAAAACGATGGGGTTAAAATAGGGCCAAAGAGGTATCATGTGGCCAGGTGGGACTAGTGTAGATGGGGCACCTTGGCCCGCTGAGTTACTCCAGCGTATTGGGTCTACCTTCGAACAGAACCACAGTTGCCCTGGCAACCGTTCCACCTGTTGTACTGGACTTCATCGATGCAACCCTCCTGTCCATGTGCACAGAAAAAGAAGCACATCACATTATAAATCTTTAAGGCAAAGCGGGACATTGTTTATTAAGAGTCTGAGGCCGGCCCTCAAAATATAACAGCTAATGGGCGTGTCCAGGACCAGAGGCCACTCTTTCAGAATAAAAGGATGCACCTTTAGAAAGGAGACCAGGAGGAATTTCTTTAGTCAGAGGATACAATACAATACAATACAATACAATATATCTTTATTGTCATTGTACCCAGGGGTACAACGAGATTGGGAATGCGCCTCCCATACGATGCAATAATTTAAGTAATTTAGACAACAGCAACCCAACAAAACAATTGTAACAGTTTTAGACAGGGTAAAGTGCAAGTTGATCTATGCGTTGTGACCATCCGGCTCAGCAGGACCGGTTCATAGCAGCTATGGCCCGGGGGATGAAGCTGTTCCTGAGTCTGGAGGTGCGGGCGTAGAAGGCCTTGTATCGTCTGCCCGATGGAAGGAGTTCGAACAGACTGTTGCAGGGGTGTGAAGAGTCTTTGTGGATGC
This sequence comes from Rhinoraja longicauda, assembly GCF_053455715.1. NCBI lineage: Eukaryota > Metazoa > Chordata > Chondrichthyes > Rajiformes > Arhynchobatidae > Rhinoraja > Rhinoraja longicauda. The sequence goes on from NC_135988.1 coordinate 11,890,865, forward strand.
TGGTGGCTTTTCTGAGGCATCGTGTGTTGTAGATGCCCTCCAAGTCTGGTAGCTGTGTTCCGATGGCCCTCTGAGCTCTATGGACTATCCGCTGTAGAGCTTTCCTTTCTGCCTCCGTGCAGCTGAGGTACCACACAGGGATTCCATGCGTTAGGATGCTCTCTATGGTGCAGCGGTAGAAGGTCGTCAGCAGCTGTTGGGGTAGACCAGACTTTTTCAGTGTTCTCAGGTAGAACAGTCTTTGCTGTGCCTTCTTGGCCAGCGCAGCAGTGTTAGTGGAGCATGTTAGGTTCCTCTGAAATGTGAGTGCCCAGAAACTTGAAGCTGGACACTCTCTCCACACTGTCCCCGTTGATAGAGATTGGGGCATATTCCCCGTTGTGTGACCTACGGAAGTTGATGATCAGCTCCTTGGTCTTGGTGGTATTTAGGGACAGGTTGTTATCCGAGCACCAGTCCACCAGGTTCTGCACCTCCGCTCTATAGTTTGTTTCATCCCCGTTGGTGATAAGCCCGATCACCGTTGTGTCATCTGCAAACTTGACAATGGTGTTGGTGTCGAATGCAGGAACACAGTCGTGTGTGAAGAGGGAGTAGAGCATGGGGCTCAGAACACAGCCCTGTGGTGTGCCGGTACTCAGGGTGATAGTGGAGGACAGGTGCAGGCCCATTCTCACTGTCTGCAGGAAGTCCAGGATCCAGTCACATAATGACGAGCTGAGGCCTAGCTGGTGGAGTTTGGTGATGAGCTTGGTGGGGATGACCGTGTTGAAGGCGGAGCTATAGTCTATGAATAGCATCCTCACGTACGTGCCCTGTCTCTCTAGGTGAGTCAGGACAGTGTGAAGAGCCAGAGAGATGGCGTCCTCTGTGGATCTATTTGCCCTGTATGCAAATTGATGTGGGTCCAGTGAGTCAGGGATGCTGGATTTGATGTGTGAGAGGACCAGCCTCTCAAAGCACTTCATGACTATCGGCGTTAGGGCAACCGGGCGGTAGTCGTTCAGGTTGGAGATCTTTGCTTTTTTCGGCACCGGAACTATGATAGCCGACTTCAGGCACTTGGGGACCGTAGCTAGAGATAATGACAGGTTAAAGATCCTGGTGAATACCTCAGCCAGCTGTTCAGCACAGTCCTTCAGTACCCTTCCTTGAACTCCATCCGGTCCTGCAGCCTTGCGTGGGTTGACCCTTTGCAGAGCGCGTTGTACCTCCTGTGTGCTCAGTTGCAAGACCTGTCCCACCGCCTCGGCTGGGGTTCTTCCACTCAAGGTGGTTTTGCCAGTTTCAAAGCGGGCAAAGAAGGTGTTAAGCTCGTTGGTCAGTGCCATATCGCTGTGGGGGCAGGCAGGGCTGCTCTTGTAGCCAGTGATGTCCCTGACACCCTGCCACATGCTTCTGGTGTCCGTGGTGTTGAAGTGGTCTTCCACCCGTTGCCTATGGGTGTCTTTGGCCCTTTTAATACCTTTGCTCAGGTGTGATCTGGCAACACTGTATGCTGAAGTGTCACCAGATTTAAAGGCATTGTTGCGTGCCCTCAGCAGGTTCTGTACCTCCTTGTTCATCCAGGGTTTCCGGTTTGGGAACATCCTTATCTCCTTGTCCTCCGTGACATTCTCCACACAGCAGTTGATGTAGGAGAGCACAGTGGATGCGTATTCCTCCAAGTCTACCTCTGAACCGTAGGTGGCCTGTTGTGCAAACAGGTCCCAGTCGGTGCGATCAAAGCAGTCCTGGAGTTGTAGGCTGACATCCTCCGGCCATATTTTGACCATCTTTATTGTGGGTTTGGTCTTGCGGATGAGGGGTTTGTATGCGGGCAGTAGAAGCAGTGAGAGGTGATCGGATTGTCCCAGGGGTGGGCAGGGGAGAGCTCTGTAGGCGTCCTTTACATTGGTGTACACCTTATCCAGTGTGTTTGAGCCCCTAGTAGGGCACTGCACATGCTGATGGAATTTGTGGAGCGAGGCTCGTAGGTCGACCTGATTGAAGTCCCCTGCAACAATGAAGGCACCGTTGGGGTGGGCATCCTGCTGCTTGCTGATGGCCGAGTGTAGCTGTGCTAGTGCTAGGTTAGCATTAGCCTGTGGGGGAATGTATACGGCCATGATGATGACCACCGTAAACTCCCGCGGCAGATAGAATAGAAACATAGAAACATAGAAAATAGGTGCAGGAGTAGGCCATTCGGCCCTTCGAGCCTGCACCGCCATTCAATATGATCATGGCTGATCATTCAGCTCAGTAGCCTGTACCTGCCTTCTCTCCATACCCCCTGATCCCTTTAGCAAAAAGGGCCACATCTAACTCCCTCTTAAATATAGCCAATGAACTGGCCTCAACTACCTTCTGTGGCAGAGAATTCCACAGACTCACCACTCTCTGTGTGAAGAAATGTTTTCTCATCTCGGTCCTAAAAGACTTCCCCCTTATCCTTAAGCTGTGACCCCTGGTTCTGGACTCCCCCAACATCGGGAACAATCTTCCCGCATCTAGCCTCTCCAACCCCTTAAGAATTTTATATGTTTCTATAAGATCCCCCCTCAGTCTTCTAAATTCCAGCGAGTATAAGCCCAGTCTATCTAGTCTTTCCTCATATGTAAGTCCCGTCATCCCAGGGATCAATCTGGTGAACCTTCTCTGTACTCCCTCTAAGTACAGAATGGCCTACATTTGAGCAGTAGGTAGTCCAGGTCTGGGGAACAGTAGCTCTCTATTGCGGAGTGGTTGGTGCACCAGTCATTGTTGATGTAGATACAGAGCCCACTGCCCTTGCTCTTACCGGAGTCCTTTGTTCTATCAGCACGATATAGTGACCGGTTCGTTAGCTGGTGAATCTGTGGAATTCATTGCTACAGGCAGCTGTGGTGGCTAAGTCAATGGATATTTTTAAGATGGAGATCAACATATTCTTGATTAGTGCGGGTGTCAAGGGTTATGGGGAGAAGGCAGGAGAATGGGGTTGAGAGGGAAAGATAGATCAGCCATGATTGAATGGCAGAGTAGACTTGATGGGCCGAATGGCCTAATTCTGCTCCTACCACTTATGAACATCACCTGGCTGAGAATCATCGAAACATAGAAAATAGGTGCAGGAGTAGGCCATTCGGCCCTTTGAGCCAGCACCGCCATTCAATATGATCATGGCTGATCATCCAAAATCTGTGCCCCGTTCCTGCTTTCTCCCCATATCCCTTGATTCCATTAGCCCTAAGAGCTATCTATAACTCTCTCTTGAAAACATCCAGTGAATTGGCCTCCACTGCCTTCTGTGGCAGAGAATTCCACAGATTCACAACTCTCCAGGTGCAAAGGTTTTTCCTCATCTCAGTCCTAAATGGCCGACCCCTTATTCTTAAGCTGTGACCCCTGGTTCTGGACTTCCCCCAACATCGGGAACATTTTTCCTGTCCAATCCCTTAAGAATTGTATATGTTTCAAAAAGATTCCCTCTCATCCTTCTAAATTCCAGTAAATATAAGCCCGGTCGATCCATTCTTTCATCATATGTCAGTCTCGCCAGCCCGGGAGTTAACCTGGTGAACCTGTCTTATGTATGGTGAACATATCCTTATGTGTTGTACTTGCATGACTGTATGATCTCACCTTACAGTTCATGCCAGTGAATCGAGCTAAATTATTAATGAACGACGAATCCAGAAAATAATTCAATTTGTTCATTTTGTCTGGCGTGTTTGAGACTTCACTGTATCATATTTCAACGTGACCTCTTTTAACCAACAAAATAGACACCGCGCTTGAAAGGTTCAATCTTTCATTCATTGCGGGCATCCGGGATTCCTTTGAACTACCAAATCAATATATCTTTGGTTTATTCGGTTCCTGGCTTCCGCACAAAATGACTTTTGTGTTGGTTCGTTGATTCAACGGCTTCTCTTGATGCGAGCATTTCAGGCAAGATAATCCCATGACCAGTCGCCCTGAGTCTGTTGTGCTGGGCCATCTTCCGCTTGATGCAATGGGACAAATTTGTTGCCGGCAACATGTTTTGGTGTTCTGTTGCTAACCCAGATAATGAGGGTTATTTTTTTTAGAGATATAACGCGGAAACAAGCCTTCCGGGTGCCGACCATCGATCCCTGCACATTAACACTATCCTACACGCACTAGGGACCATTTACATTTACACCAAGCCAATTAACCTACAAGCCTGTACGTCTTTGGAGTGTGGAAGGAAACCAAAGATCCCGGAGAAAACCCACGGGGGTCACGTAAAACTCCGTACAGACAGCAACCGTGGTCGGGATCGAACCCGAATATCTGGCGCTAGTGAGGCAGCAATTCTACCGCTGCTACCGTGCGTGTAGTAGAATCAGAGAACCATAGCACCATCCTTCACAGAAAGGGGCCCTTTCATCTATGCAGACTCCATTCCAGAAAGGAATTCAATTTGTACTTTTTTCTTGCTTGTTTGAGACTTCACGGCATTATATTTCAACATGACCTCTTTTAACCAATAAAGTAGACAGTGGATGCCGCGCTTGACAGCTTTGGATGGCGATGCCTGTTCATGCTAATCCTCTTGCTCTCATTAGCCCCATCTCCCTCTTAATATTGTCACCTGTACCGAGGTAAAGTGAAGGATAATGTCCAGTAAAGCACGATCAAAGGCAGTGTGAGCTGTGAGGAAGATGCTATGAGGTTGCAGGGTGACTTGGACAGGTTGTGTGAGTGGGCGGATGCATGGCAGATGCAGTTTAATGTGGATAAGTGTGAGGTTATCCACTTTGGTGGTAAGAATAGGAAGGCAGATTATTATCTGAATGGTGTCAAGTTAGGAAAAGGGGATGTACAACGAGATCTGGGTGTCCTAGTGCATCAGTCACTGAAAGGAAGCATGCAGGTACAGCAGGCAGTGAAGAAAGTCAATGGAATGTTGGCCTTCATAACAAGAGGAGTTGAGTATAGGAGCAAAGAGGTCCTTCTGCAGTTGTACAGGGCCCTAGCGAGACCACACCTGAAGTACTATGTGCAGTTTTGGTCTCCAAATTTGAGGAAGGATATTCTTGCTATTGAGGGCGTGCAGCGTAGGTTTACTAGGTTAATTCCTGGAATGGCGGGACTGTCGTATGTTGAAAGACTGGAGCGACTAGGCTTGTATACACTGGAATTTAGAAGGATGAGAGGGGATCTTATCAAAACATATAAGATTATTAAGGGGTTGGACACGTTAGAGGCAGGAAACATGTTCCCAATGTTGGGGGAGTCCAGAACAAGGGGCCACAGTTTAAGAATAAGGGGTAGGCCATTTAAAACAGAGATGTGGAAAAACATTTTCACTCAGAGAGTTGTAAATCTGTGGAATTCTCCGCCTCAGACGGCAGTGGAGGCCAATTCTCTGAATGCATTCAAGAGAGAGCTAGATAGAGCTCTTAAGGATAGCGGAGTCAGGGGGTATGGGGAGAAGGCAGGAACGGGGTACTAATTGAGAATGATCAGCCATGATTACATTGAATGGCGGTGCTGGCTCGAAGGGCCGAATGGCCTACTCCTGCACCTATTGTCTATTGTCTATTGTAAAGATAGTTTGCGGGTCTCCAGTGAGCCAGATGGGAAGTCAGGGCCGCTCTCTAGTAGGTGAGAGGATGGTTCATTTGCCTGATAGCAGCCGGGAAGAAACTGTCCCTGAATTGGAAGGTGTGCATTTTCACACTTCTGTGCCTTTCGCCTGATGGGAGAGGGGAGAAAAGCAAGTGAGACTGGTCCTTGAGTATGCTGGTGGCCTTGCTGAGGCAGCGTGAAGTGTAGAAGGAGTCAGTGGGAGGGAGGATGGTTTGTGTGATGGTCTGGGCTACTTGCGCAACTCTGCAATTTCCTATGTAAGTACATGTCCAAATGCTTTTCAAACGTTGCAATTGTGTTAGCCCCCACCACCTCCTCTGGCAGTTCATCCCAGATATTCACCACCCACTTGTGTAAAAAAACCTGCCCCTCAGATCCACTTCAAATTTCCCCTCTCTCACTTTAATCTGTACCCTCAAGTTCTAGATAGCCTGGGTAAAAAGATTCTGACTGTCAACCTAACTATGCCTCTCATTGAACTTAGGACATAGAACTAAAATAGGACCTTCGCCCACAATGTATGTGCCAACCATGATAGCAGTTAAAACTGCACATCTGCTTACATGTGGTCTACATGGAAGAGTTTAGGACCGGAGGTCATAGCCAAAGGATAAAAGGATGTACCTATATAAGGGACATGAGGAGGAATTTAGAGGCAGGAAACATGTTCCCAATGTTGGGGGAGTCCAGAACCAGGGGCTACAGTTTAAGAATAAGGGGTAGGTCATTTAGAACGGAGATGAGGAAAAACTTTTTCAGTCAGAGGGTTGTAAATCTGTGAAACTCTCTGCCTCAGAAGGCAGTGGAGGCCAATTCTCTGAATGCATTCAAGAGAGAGCTAGATAGAGCTCTTAAGGATAGCGGAGTCAGGGGGTATGGGGAGAAGGCAGGAACGGGGTACTGATTGAGAATGATCAGCCATGATCACTTTGAATGGCGATGCTGGCTCGATGGGCCGAATGGCCTACTCCTGCACCTATTGTCTATTGTCTATATTGTCTATTGAATTTCCGTAGTCGTAGGGTGTTGAATCTGTGGAGGGCAAACCATTGGATATTTTAACGCCGGAGACAGATGGATTCTTGATTAGTACAGGTGTCAGGGGTTTTGGGGAGAAGGCAGGCAGGAGAATGGGATTGAGAGGGGAAGATAGATCGGCCATGGTTAAATGGCAGAGTAGACTCAATGGTTGAATGGCCTAATTCTGCTCTTATAACAAGAATTTATGAAGTTATATCTGTTAATTCCCTATTTGACTATGTGTCTGTCCAATTGTCTCTTAAACATTGTTGTTGTGCCATTTATTACCACTTTCCTTGCAGCATGTTTTAGGCACATGTTCTAGGCACATACTACTCCCTGTGTAAAAACTTTGCCAGGTAAATCAGCTTTTTCACTCACAGTGAAGCTGTGGAATTCTCTGCCGCAGAAGGCAGTGGAGGCCAATTCCCTGGATGCTTTCAAGAGAGAGTTAGATAGAGCTCTTAATGATAGCGGAGTCAGGGGGTACGGGGAGAAGGCAGGAACGGGGTACTGATTGTGGATGATCAGCCATGATCACGGTGAATGGCGGTGCTGGCTCGAAGGGCCGAATGGCCTCCTCCTGCACCTATTGTCTATTGTCTATTGAACGTTGCCCCTCTCAACATAATGCCATAAACCTTTCTGAGAGCACCCCTCAGCCTCCGAGGTTCCACTGTGAATATCCGCAGCGTATCAAATCTCTCCTTTTAGCTACCACTTTCAATTCCAGGCATCATATCATATCATATCATATATATACAGTGCGGAAACAGGCCTTTTCGGCCCACCAAGTCCGCGCCGCCCAGCAATCCCCGCACATCACCACTATCCTACACACACTAGGGACAATTTTTTACATTTACCCAGTCAAATTAACCTACATACCTGTACGTCTTTGGAGTGTGGGAGGAAACCGAAGATCTCGGAGAAAACCCACGCAGGTCACGGGGAGAACGTACAAACTCCTTACAGTACAGCACCCGTAGTCAGGATCAAACCTGAGTCTCCGGCGCTGCATTCGCTGTAAAGCAGCAACTCTACCGCTGCGCTACCGTGCCGCCCATGTTCAAGTTCAGCCCAAAGATAAACACAAGGTGCTGGAGTAACTCAGCGGGTCAGGGAGCATCTCTGGAGAAAAAGGATAGGTGAAGTTTTGGGTCGGGTGGGCCGAAGGGCCTGTTTCTCTCAACTAAAACTAAACAAAACTAGACAAGGCAGTTGTTGTGAGTGGGCACATAGACATCATGCCCTTTGGGTGACTTGCAGTGGCTGCATTTGAAGTCACAGTGGGTGGGCGAGGAAGTAATTAAAAATCTGACTTGTTCGCAGCTGTGTTGTCCTCTTGCCTCCAACACCACGAATGCTAATTAAAGGCGATGAAGCTTTCGACGAAAGTGCTGTTACTCTGTAATGTCAGACTCGGAGAACTCAAAGAGTTTTGTCAAGGAGAATGTCTTCCTCCCTCTGTCAGGCCCCCAACGGTGTGCCTTGGAATAGTAACGTCGTGTGGCACACACACAAGCTGTTTAAAGAGCAAAGGATAGACACTGAATGCAGGAGTAGCTCAGCGGGACAGGCAGCATCTCTGGATAGAAGGGATGGGTGACTGTCCCGACTACATTTTATCTCCGTTTGCTTCGTTGTTAACTTCTCCCAGCTGACAATGATCTATTCTACATTTGACTTGATCTGCATCCCCTTTGTCCCATTTTCACACCCTACACTTCCTTATCTATGTATCTCCCTCTCCCCAGACTTCAGTCTGAAGAAGGGTCTCAGCCTGAAACGTCACCCATTCCTTCTCTCCAGAGATGCTGCCTGACCCGCTGAGTTACCCCAGCATTTTGTGTCTTTCTTTGGTGTAAACCAGTATCCTACACAAAGTTTAAAAGGAGATGTGCATTTACACAGTGAATGGTGGGTGTCCGGAAGGTGCTGCTTGGGGTGGTGGTAGGGGCATAATGATAATGGGATATAAGGGGCTTTAAGATAGACACAAAGAGCTGGAGTAACTCAGCGGGTCAGACAGCATCTCTGGAGATAAGGGTCTCAACCCAAATCGTCACCAATTCCTTTTCTCCAGAGATGCTGTCTGACACGCTGAGTTACTCCAGCTTTTTGTGTCTTTCTTCGGTTTAAACCTGCATCTGCAGTTCCTTCCTACGTGCGGCACGGTGGCGCAGCGGTAGAGTTGCTGCCTTACAGCGAATGCAGCGCCTGAGACTCGGGTTCGATCCTGACTACGGGCGCCGCCTATACGGAGTTTGTACGTTCTCCCCGTGACCTGCGTGGGTTTTCTCCGAGATCTTCGGTTTCCTCCCACACTCCAAAGACATACAGGTTTGTAGGTTAATTGACTCAGTCTGAAGAAGGGTCTCGACCCGAAACGTCACCCATTCCTTCTCTCCCGAGATGCTGCCTGACCTGCTGAGTTACTCCAGCATTTTGTGAATAAAAACCTTCGATTTGTACCAGCATCTGCAGTTATCTTCTTATACTTCTTCAGACATGGATAGGGCAGGTTTAGAGGGATAAGGGCCAAATGCTGGCTGGTGGGACTAGTGCAGATGGGACATGTTGGTAGGTGTGGGCAAGTTGAGCCTGTTTCCACGCTGTATGACTATGATATTATGACTAAAAGAAAGTGTAAATGGAAATTTACTTTGGTTGAAATGACTGAGCGGAATGACAGGTCCACAGTGCATTTGTGAAGCTGTAATGAGCTCTGTATATATATATATATATATATAACCCCTCTGAAACTCTCATTTGTATTCCAGCTTGTAATTCACACCCAGGCCTCACCAATGTCACAGCAAAATGTTGGAAGTGTGATATTAAAGCAGAGAATGCTGTATATACTAGCCAGCAGCCGAGAGTAAAGGCAACCTTTATTGTGGACCCTACCTCACTTAGCCACCGAGTCTCGGGGTAAAACACTGTGCATTTACCCAATCTATTCCTCTCATGATTTTGTACACCTCTATGAGATCACCCCTCATCCTCCTGTGTGCCAAGGAATAGAGTCCCAGCCCGCTCAACCTCACCTTCCATCTCAGGCCTTAGAGATACACCATTGGAACAGGCCCTTTGGCCCACAGAGTCCACGCCGACCATTGATGATATGTTCACACCGGTGAAGGTATCACAAAATGCTTGAGTAACTCAGCGGGTCAGGCAGCATCTCTGGAGAGAAGGAATGGGTCGAGACCCTTCTTCAGCCTGAGGGTCTCGACCCGAAACGTCACCCATTCCTTCTCTCCAGAGATGGTTCCTGACCCGCTGAGTTACTCCGGCATTTTGTGACACCTTCGATTCGTACCAGCTATTTTCCTACACATATGTTCGCACCAACTCACTAACTAATGTTAACCCGCTTTCTCATCCACTCCCTGTAGGGACACTTCACAGGGGGGCAATTAACCTACAAACAAACCCGCATGTCTGTGAGATGTGGGGGGAAACCTGAGCACCCAAAGGAAACCCACATGGTCACAGGGAGATGGTACAAACTCCACGCAGAAAGCAGCCGAGGTTGGGATTGAACCTGGATCTCTGGCGCTGCGAGGCAGCAGCACTACCAGCTGCACCACTGCGCCGCCCGAACGTAGATCATGAAGTGGTGAAAGATGCTTTGTATATGTGGACCGTTTGTCTCTTTTTCCGACACAATGAGCTGCAGAAATACATACTGCATGATAGCTGACATATGTTTGCACTTTTGCTGTGAAGCTTATTCTCTGGAAGTTATGACAGTAATCTTTTTAAAGGGGAAAAAAAAAAAGATATTTATTGCCTGCCTGGATGTTGAGTTTGAGCTATGGGTGTCCTTTCCTGGAAGTGAAAGTGCCATAACTCAGCCACAATGACTTATGACAGCCTCTGGACTTAATGCAGGGAGTCTAGTAACTCACTTTCACAGGCAAGGCGGCCGAGTCTGTTCATTCTATGGTTGTTCCTTGGAATTTCAACTCGGCATTCCAATAAATCCCAGAGAGTCCAGGAATGACAATGCTTTGTGAATACAATCCTTAATCAGACTCAGCCACAAATTGACAGAGTAACTCAGCGGGACAGGCAGCATCTCTGGAGAGAAGGAATGGGTGACGTTTCGGGTCGAGACCCTCCTTCAGAAGGAGGGCCAAAACGTTACCAATTCCTTCTATCCAGAGATGCTGCCTGTCCTGCTGAGTTACTCCAGCTTTTTGTGTCTATTTTCAATGTAAACCAGCATCTGCAGTTCCTTCCTACACACTTGATCCGACCTTGCGCTAAACGTTATTCCCTTATCATGTATCTGCACACTGTAAATGGCTCGATTGTAATCTTGTGTTGCCTTTCTGCTGACTGGGTGGCACGCAATAAAAACTTTTCACAGTACCTCAGTACACATGTTCCTCTTTGGAGGAACAGCACCTCGTATTTCGCTTGGGCAGCTTACAGCCCAGCGGTATGAACATTGGCTTCTCTAACTTTAGACAGTTCCTCTGTCCCTCTCTTCCCCTCCCCCTTCCCAGTTCTCCCACTGTCTTCCTTTCTCCACCTATATCCTTTCTTTGTCCCGCCCCCTCTGACATCAGTCTCGACCCGAAACGTCACCCATTCCTTCTCTCCGGAGATGCTGCCTGACCCGCTGAGTTACTCTGTCAATTTGTGGCTGAGTCTGATCAAGGATTGTATTCACAAAGCATTGTCATTCCTGGACTCTCTGGGATTTATTGTGATACCTTCGATTTGTACCAGCATCTGCAGTTATTTTCCTACATAGATTAACCTATGATGAGCGTTTCGTCAGCACTGGGCCTGTACTCGCTGGAGTTTAGAAGAATGAGAGGTGACCTCATTGGAACATACAGAATAGTGAAAGACCTGGATAGAGTGGATGTGGAGAGGATGTTTCCACTAGTGGGAGAGTCTAGGACTAGAGGTCAAAGCCTCAGAATTAAAGGACGTTCTTTGAGGAAGGAGAACTGAGGAGACATTTCTTTAGTCAGAGAGTGGTGAATCATTAGAATTTGTTGCCACAGAAGGCTGAGAAGGCTGTCAGTGGATATTTTTAATGCAGAGATAGATAGATTCTTAATTAGTACAGGTGTTAGAGGTTATGGGGAGAAGGCAGGAGAATGGGGTTAGGAGGGAGAGATAGATCAGCCATGATTGAACGGCAGAGTAGGCTCGATGGGCCGATTTACCTAATTCTACTATCACTTATGATCTTTTGATCAATTACCCCTTGATTTAGCCCCTGATCTACGCACCAGAGGCAGTTTATTAACCTACCGACCCACCAGGTTTTGAGAAGTGGGAAAGAGTGGTAAAGGATATGTGTGCGTGTGTGAGCTTGTACGTGTGTTTGTGTGTGTTTGTGTGGGTATAAGTGAAATGAAGAGTGGGAAGAGTGCATGTGTGTGTGTGTGTATTGCGTGTGTGTGTGTGTCTGTGTGTGTTTGTCTGTGTTTGTGCGTGCATTATCTCTGTGTGTTTGTGCGCATACTAGTTTTTTTGTGTCACATCAGTGTCTGTCTGTTTGTGTGTGTGTGTGTGTGTGTGCCTGTTTTTGTGTTTTTAGTGTGTAGGGTGCAATGAAGACCGACAAGAAGTGTGTGAGTGAGAGTATATATGTTCTCTTTTAACCTTTTATCTATAATCACATAGAGACTGGGAGGTCTATACCCTATATGTATTTTGAAACTGGATTTATATTAAGGCTACATTTGTTGTTAATGTAATCCTGATCCCTATGTATCAATATCACTGTTATGCTTATCATTTTTTGAAATTTAATAAAAAAGATTTGAAAAGAGAGTATGTTTGTGCTTTTGCGTTTTGTGTGTGTGTGCGCGTGCATGTGTGCATGTGTGTGTGTGTGTGTATATATGTGTGTGTGTGTGTGTGTGTGTGTGTGTGTGTGTGTGTGTGTGCTTTGCTTGTGTGTGTGCCGTGCGCGTGTGCGTGTTGTGTATGTAGGTGCCGTGCATGTGTGTTTACATGTGTGTGTGTGTGTGTGCGTGTGCGTGTGTTGGAGAGGTTGCGCTCCTTGTCCCTGGACCTAGTCCTCACTATCTAGTCCATGTGGTAATCGGTATGCAAGTCATTCCGCTTAAACAGAATTAATGCACCAACATCTTCCACTCTTCACTTTAATGGAAATAGATCACCCTCAGACCAGAGGGACTGTCTAAGAGGAAGAAATTTATGTGGCCTTTAGGCTAGATAGCTGCTTAACTTTGGATCATTCTTCCTTCAAAAGTAAAGGCAAGGCAAATCCAAAGCTTTGTAAATAGCATTGATAGATCTTCCTGGCGATCACAGTGAAGTAAAGCAATGCTGTGCCACTGGAGGCAGCCTCCCTGGGAATAGGGAGCACCAGGCAACGATGAGGAGCCAGAGTGAAAGGTTAAGGATCACCTGGAAGAACAGGTCCACCATCGCGAGCAGCGGAGAAAGAGGACAACATCTGGATGTTGCTGATGTCTAGTCAATAACATCTGCACCACCAAAATGCCAAACAATGGGCATTTGACTGAAGAAGGGTCTCGACCCGAAACGTCACCCATTCCTTCTCTCCTCAGATGCTGCCTGACCCGCTGAGTTACTCCAGCATTTTATGTCTACCTGCACACAAACAGACATACACAACACAAACACACACACACATGCACACGCACACACACACACACACACACACACACGCACGCACGCACGCACGCACGCACGCATGCACACACACACACACACACACACACACACACACACACACACACACACACACACACACACACACACACACACACACACACAAGGCACAAAGATACAAACATACACTCGGACTTTGTCTTGCACTAAAAACTCTTCCCTTCATCCTGTTATCTGTAAGCTGTGGACGGCTTGATTGTAATCATGTCGTTCTATGTCCCTACCCATTAGGAGCTTTTTTCAGAAGCCAATTAACCTACAAACCTTCGTGTCTTTGGAATGCGAGAGGAAACTGGAGCACCCGGAGAAAACCCACACGGTCACAGGAGAAAGTGCAAACTCCACACAGTCAGCACCCACAGTCAGGATCGAACCCGGGTCTCTGGTGCTGTGAGGAAGCAACTCTCCCGCTTCGCCTTTATCATCAACTTGTCTGGCTGAATTCTTCATGGAGACACACAGCTTGAAAATATACCCTTCGGCCCACCGAATTTGCGCTATCAAACACCCCCACTTTAAATGATTCCCATTTGATTGTTCCCACATTCCTATCAGCTCATCCCAAATTCCACTACTTGCCTAGACACTCAGGACAATTTACAGTAACCAATGAACCCACCAACCTGCCAGTATTTGGATCACGGGGGGAAACCGCAGCACACGGATGAAGCCTACGGGGTGGCAAGCAGAACGCGCAAAGCTCCACGCAGATCAGGATCGAACCGCACTAATCCCGTGTTGTAGAGAGAGCGAGGATGTATCTTGACCAAACTCATGGCCAGATTCTGTCTTGTAATTGCCCTGTGCTATGCTGCTGTGCTGGGCAATTATGTGCTGTTCACTGCTCCATTATTTATTAATGTGAATTATTACTTTGCATTATTAATGCTAATTATTTTGACTTGTTAAACATCGCTGCAAGGAACTGAGAACATGTGTATGTGTGGCATCCTATCAGGCTGGTTGATGCCTTATCATCCACCTCCCCGCATTACATTTTCTTTGGTAACTTATGGCAGGCATGACGTGAAGAACAGTGCACCTCCAGACCCTGTGGCTGATCCCTAAAGTTCCAGCGTTGAGTTGTTCCCATCTCCTGCAGCCTCCTAGATATCTGTGATACACACAAAGTGCTGGAGTAACTCAACAGGTCAGGCAGCATCTCTGGAGAAAAAGGAGGGGTCTTCTTCTTTCGAGTCCATCTTCCATGTATCAAATGTTACATCGCTGTCATCGTCCGTCCTGAAAATGGTGCAAGCTTCCGGCGACAATCAGTGGGAGCCATCACTTGTACAGTAGACGATGGTGGTAGCAGAATTAGCTCAGGACACTTCCAGTTTCCAGCCCCGCGATGTGGACGCTTCTGCGATGGGGCCAAAGGATGGGGGGTTGGAACCCTACTTAGTTTCGTTTAGTTTAGTTTAGAGATACAGCATGGAAACAGGCCCTTCGGCCCACCGGGTCCTCACCGACCAGCGATCCCCGCACATTAACACCATCCTACACCCACTAGAAACAATTTTTACATTTAAACGAAGCCAATTAACCGACAAACCTGTATGTCTTTGGAGTGTGGGAGGAAACCGAAGATCTCGGAGAAAACCCACGCAGGTCACGGGGAAAATGTACAAACTCCATACAGACAGTGCCTGTGGTCAGGATCGAACCCAGTTCTCCGGCGCTGCATTCGCTGTAAGGCAGCAACTCTACCGCTGCGCCACCGTGCCGCCAGTTTAGAGATACAGCGCGTAATCAGGCCCTTCGGCCCACCGAGTCCGCACCGACCAGCGATCCCCGTGCATTAACACCATCCTACACACACCACGGAAGTGGTAGTGTTGAAATGAAGCAAGACTTTCACCCACTTGGCAGAGGAAACGGGACGATCTCAGGGTTTGTATTTTCCCCTCAACGAGGTCGATATTTGCTCAATCAACAGGCAGAGAAACTAAAATACCTCCAAGTCGTCAATAAAACATCTTGTAACCAACAGCAAGATGGCACAGTTGAGTAGATTTGTAGATAATCTCCTGCATCGCTGATGAGTTATCAATACGTTATTGCAGTGCACATGCTAGGCAGCCGGAGGTTAAACTGGAAGAGAGTCGGGCACTCACTGGACACTTAGCTTCATCTGCAAACTTTATTTAGTTTAGCTTAGTTGCAGCTCAGAAACAGGCCCTTCGGCCCACCGAGTCCGCAGTGACCAGTGATCCCCACACATTAGCACAACCCTACACATACTAAGGACAAGTTTTACATTGATACCAAGCCAATTAACCGACAAACCTATATGTCTTTGGAGTGTGGGAGGAAACCGAAGATCTCGGGGAAAATCCATGCAGGCCAAGGGGAGAACGTACAAGCTCGGCACAGACAGCGCCCGTAGTCGGGATCGAACACTGGTCTCTGGCGCTGTGAGGCAGCAACTCTACCGCTGCGCCACCGTGCCACATTTAAAGGCAGGTGCACTGAACTTGAGCGTTATGGTTGCACTCAGTCCAGACTTGACAGTC
Organism: Rhinoraja longicauda; assembly: GCF_053455715.1. Taxonomy (NCBI): domain Eukaryota; kingdom Metazoa; phylum Chordata; class Chondrichthyes; order Rajiformes; family Arhynchobatidae; genus Rhinoraja; species Rhinoraja longicauda. The sequence goes on from NC_135988.1 coordinate 11,906,683, forward strand.
ATAAGGGGATGAGTCAGACAGGAGACATGAGGATGGACTGCAAGCCAACAAGTGTACACAGGCAGCTTCTCACCTGCCCCAGTTTCTCTTATAGCCAAAAGCCTGGTTGCTTTGGCAAGGTGGAAATGTCCAGGACCAGAGAGTGGAGCTTTAAAGTGAGAGAGACAAAATTTAATAGAGACTAGAGCAAGTTGGGCCCAAACCTCTCCTGCATTGGTGCAGCATCCTCTCCTCCCCCGCTCCCCCTCCATCTCCCCCCCACTCCCCCTCTCCTCCCCCGCTCCCCCTCCATCTCCCCCCCACTCCCCCTCCCCTCTCCCCTACCCTCTCCTCTCCACTCCCTCCCTCGCTCCCCCCTCCCTCCCTAGGAGATAGATTTAAACTTTAAAATGTGAATAACTTAAAAAATATAACACCGATTTCAATGAAACTTCTTCCATTGGCACCAAAGGGACGGCGGTGAGTAAGGTGGGCCTAAAATCGTCGCGTTATCGTGTACCGTTTTGGCTGTAGTTCAGGAACAAACAAACAAACAAACGAGTTTTGTATATAGATATAGCTGGGACATGCTGGCTGTTGTGGGCAAGTTCGGCCGAAGGGTCTGTTTCCACACCATATCACTCTATGACTCTATATGCAGGGCACGTTTTTGTACACAGAACACGATCAGTGGCTGGAAGAGGGAGGGAGGTGGTGGAGGGGGATATGATAGTGGCGTTTAAGAAGCTTTTAAATAGGCACATGGATAGTTGAGGCGGGCACTATAACAACATTTAGAAGACATTTGGTCAGGTACATGGACAGGAAGAGTTTAGAGGGATATGGGTCAAATGTGGGCAGGTGGGATTAGCATTGATAGGGCATGTTGGTCGGCATGGGCAAGTTGGGCCGAAGGGCCTGTTTCCACGTTGTACGACTCTGTGCCTATCACATGGCGAACGTGCAAACTCCACACTGACAACATCTGAAGTCAGGATTGAACCTGCGTCTCTGGCGCTGTGAGATATCAGCACTACCAGCTGCACCATTGTGCTGGCCTGGATGAGGGTGGAGAAGGGAGGGATATGGATCACGTGCAGTCAGAGGATATTAGTCTAACTTGGCAACATGTTTGGTTCTTGGTTCTTGGTTCTTGGTCCTCCAAAATATTCCAAATGGAATTTAAATTGGAGGTGGCGGAGTATGGACTTGAGCAAGAAGGGCTTCTTGGAGAAGAGCTGCCTTCAATTTAGTTGCGTCTGGTTGAATAACTATAGTAGGATGAAGACTATTCCATGCTTTAATTGTGCGAGGGAAGAATGAATTGCTATACCCATCTGTCTTGATAGCCGGTATCTCAAATTGAATCGAACGCCTTGGTCTGTTCCTGACAGGTTTGGGTTTGGTGTAGATGTGGTCATCTATGTCGAGCTGACCATTTAACATTTTGTAAAAACAGGTCAAACGCTGGGCTTTACGTCTGTCTTGGAGAGTGTTCCACCCCAATGAATTTAGAAGTTCGGTAACACTCGCTTCTCTCTCATAGGTATTTGTAACAAAACCAGCTGCCTGTCTTTGGACACGTTCGATGGAAGAAATGTTTTTAATTGTGTATGTTTGGCTTGGTCACGCTGGGCTGAAGGGCTTGTTCCTACGCTGTGCAGTTACATGTTCTATGTTTGCTAGGCTCCATGTGCATGGGCGGGCAGGCCCGTTCTATGACATAGAAACATAGAAACATAGAAAATAGGTGCAGGAGTAGGCCATTCGGCCCTCCGAGCCTGCACCGCCATTCAATATGATCATGGCTGATCATCCAGCTCAGTAACCTGTACCTGCCTTCTCTCCATACCCCCTGATCCCTTTAGCCACAAGGGCCACATTTAACTCCCTCTTAAATATAGCCAATGAACTGGCCTCAACTACCTTCTGTGGCAGAGAATTCCACAGACTCACCACTCTCTGTGTGAAGAAATGTTTTCTCATCTCGGTCCTAAAAGACTTCCCCCTTATCCTTAAGCTGTGACCCCTGGTTCTGGACTTCCCCAACATCGGGAACAATCTTCCCGCATCTAGCCTCTCCAACCCCTTAAGAATTTTATATGTTTCTATAAGATCCCCCCTCAGTCTTCTAAATTCCAGCGAGTATAAGCCTAGTCTATCCAGTCTTTCTGCATATGAAAGTCCTGCCATCCCAGGGATGGGCAATCTACGGGAGATCTGGTTGTGAATAGACATGTTCCTCCTTATCTGCTGCAGAGGACTCATTACTGATCTTCTATAGCACTCTGAGGAATGAACGGCACAGTGGCTGCCTCACGGCTCCAGCGACCCAGGTTAAATCCTGTACCCGGTGCTGTCGGTGTGGAGTTTGCAAGTTCTCCCAATGACTCCATGGGTTTCCTCCGGGTGCTCCAGATTCCTCCCACTTTGCAAACGTCAAGAGAGTCAAGCATGTGTTATTGTCCAATGTCCCAGATAGAAGAATGGAATTCTCAGCACAACACAATATGTGAATAGGGGATGGTAGACTAATTGGCTGCTGGAAAATGATTTTAGTTTAGTTTAGTTTAGTTTAGAGATACATTGCGGAAACAAGTGTTTCGGCCCACCGAGTCCGTACCGACCGGCGATCCCCGCACATGGACACAATCTCACACCCACTAGGGTACAATTTTTTTACATTCACACCAAGCCAATTAACCTACAAACCCGTGCGTCTTTGGAGTGTGGGAAGAAACCGTAGCACCCGTGGTGAGGATCGAACCTGGGTCTCTGGCGCTGTAAGGCTTTAGCTCTACGGCTTCACCATCTGGTGTGTCGATCCTGGTGTGTGAGTGAGTGGTTGAAGCGGGAAGATGTGGGGAATGAGGGAGCATAAAATGGACTTCGTGTAGGATTCGTGTAAATGGGTGGTTGATGATTGACACCGTTTGATGGGACAAAGGGCCTGTTTCTATGCAGAATTTCTCCACAGATGCTGCCTGAACTGCTGTGTTGTTCCAACCTTTACTGTTTTAATTGCATAATCTGTGATACGCATTGGGCGGGAGGGGGAGGGAATAAACGTATAAGATTATTAAGGGGTTGGACACGCTAGAGGCAGGAAACATGTTCCCAATGTTGGGGGAGTCCAGAACCAGGGGCCACAGTTTAAGAATAAGGGGTAGGCCATTTAGAACGGAGATGAGGAAAAACTTTTTCACTCAGGGCGGCACGGTAGCGCAGCGGTAGAGTTGCTGCTTACAGCGAATGCAGCGCCGGAGACTCAGGTTCGATCCTGACTACGGGTGCTGCACTGTAAGGAGTTTGTTCGTTCTCCCCGTGACCTGCGTGGGTTTTCTCCGAGATCTTCGGTTTCCTCCCACACTCCAAAGACGTACAGGTATGTAGGTTAATTGGCTGGGTAAAATGTAAAAATTGTCCCTAGTGGGTGTAGGATAGTGTTAATGTACGGGGATCGCTGGGCGGCACGGACTTGGTGGGCCGAAAAGGCCTGTTTCCGGCTGTATATATATGATATGATATGAATGCTTACGCTGAGCTCTGAGCAATAGTGTACATCATTCCATTAAACATGATGTGGACTGTGAGCATCTCATCACGATGCAGAAAAGATTATTCAATGTTATAATACTATCGGAGATAGACACATCGCTGGCATGCATGTGCAAGCAATTAATCTTTCCATCTACAATCACCGCTATCTTTGGCTGTTTAAATGAAAAGGGAATTAGGAATGTGGTGAACTCTGATGGTGAAGCTGCAAACAATCTGATGATTATTTCTAGCATTATCAAAATTGCTCACTTACTGGGCAATTCTTTTCCCTTTCAGGAGTTTTGACTCTTTACCCTATTTTTGGTTGAAAGGTGAATAGGATTTTTTTTTGGTTCGACTGTCTGTCTGAAGAAGGGTCTCGACCCGGAACGCCACCCATTCCGTCTCTCCAGAGATGCTGCCTGTCCCGCTGAGACACTCCAGCATTTTGTGTCTACCTTCGGTTTAAGCCAGCATCTGTCGTTCCTTCCTACACAGGATTTTTTGGTTAACAGTGTACTTGTAACAGCGATACCCGTACATTAGCACTATGAACCAGCGATACCCGTACATTAGCTATTGAGGGCGTGCAGCGTAGGTTCACTAGGTTGATTCCCGAAATGGCGGGACTGTCGTATGTTGAAAGGCTGGAGCAATTAGGCTTGTATACACTGGAATTTAGAAGGATGAGGGGGGATCTTATTGAAACATATAAGATAATTAGGGGATTGGACACATTTGAGGCAGGAAACATGTTCCCAATGTTGGGGGAGTCCAGAACAAGGGGCCACAGTTTAAGAATAAGGGGTAGGCCATTTAGAACGGAGATGAGGAAGAACTTTTTCAGTCAGAGAGTGGTGAAGGTGTGGAATTCTCTGCCTCAGAAGGCAGTGGAGGCCAGTTCGTTGGATGCTTTCAAGAGAGAGCTGGATAGAGCTCTTAAGGATAGCGGAGTCAGGGGGTATGGGGAGAAGGCAGGAACGGGGTACTGATTGAGAGTGATCAGCCATGATCGCATTGAATGGCGGTGCTGGCTCGAAGGGCTGAATGGCCTACTCCTGCACCTATTGTCTATTGTCTATTAGCACTATGAACCATTGATACCCGTACATTAACACGATCCTACACACACTAGGGACAATTTACATTTATACCAAGCCAATTACCCTACAGGTTGAGACGGAGTTTCTTCCCACAGGCCATCAGGACTGTCAACTTTTATAACTCCAGAGACTAAATTTTGTCTACACTATAGTAACTTTATTAACTTTATTTATATGTAACTGTAATTCTTTTTTCTGCACAATCCGCAGGCATTGCCACTTTCATTTCACTGCACATCGTGTATGTGTATGTGACAAATAAACTTGACTTGACTTGACTTGAAATCTGTACATCTTTGGAGTGCGAGGGGAACACCCGGAGAAAACCCACGCAGGTCACGGGGAGAACGTACAAACTGCATTAACTTTTAGGAGTCGACCCACTTTGTCTCACACACTCCCTGCAAAAGGCAAACTGCTGGAAGAACCCAGCAGGTCAGGCGGCATCTGTGGAGGCAGAGAGACGGTCGGTGCTTTGGATCGAGACCCTGCACCAGGATTAGTAGTGTGGTGGGGTAGAAGAATGGAGGATAGCCAATATAAAGAGCTGATGAGAAGGGGTGGGGCAGAAGATGGCAGGTTTGGTTTAGTTTAGTTTAGTTTAGTTTGGAGATACAATGAGGAAACAGGCCCTTAGGCCCACCGAGTCTGCAGTCTATTCAGTCCAGACTTTATTCAGTGTAAAGTGGATTTTATACAATAAAATATCTGTTATTCTAAGTAAACCAGATCCTGGTCATGCAAAAATCAAGATACATCGTGCCAATCAGCGATTACCCGTACATTAGCACCATCCTACACACACTAGGGGCAATTGACATTTGTACCAAGCCAATTACCCAACAAACCTGTACATCTTTGGAGTGTGAGGGGAAACTGGAGCATCCGGAGAAAGCCCATGCAGGTCACGGGGAGAACGTACAAACTCCGTACAGACAGCACCCGTAGTCAGGATCGAACCCGGGTCTCTGGCGCTGTGAGGCAGCAACTCTACCGCTGCGCCACCGTGCCGCGGTGATAGGTGGCTCTCGGTGAGGAGAAGCTGATGGGAACAATTGGGGGAGAGGTGTGTTTAGTTTCGTTTCGTTTATTGCCCTGTGTACCGACGTACAGTGAGAAGCTTGACCGGGTGGGGGAGGGGGATGGAATTGGATAACAGCAGCTGGAGAACCAATTTAACCCAATATACGAGATGTCCTGGCTAATATGGGACAGTTGGCAACCCTAGATACAGCACAGAAACAGGCCCTTTGGCCCACCTTGCTCATGCCGACCAAGATGCCTCAACCACATTAGTCCTACCTGTTCGCATTTGACCCATATCTCTCTAAACCTTTCCTCTCCGTGTACCTGTCCAAATTAATTTTACATATTGTTATAGTACCTGAATCAACTACATCCTTGTGTAGGAAGGAACTGCAGATGCTGGTTTAAACTGAAGATAGACACAAAATGCTGGAGTAACTCAGCGGGACAGGCAGCATCTCTGGAGAGAAGGAATGGGTGACGTTTCGGGTCGAGACCCTTCTTCATACACTCGACCCGAAACGTCACCCATTCCTTCTATCCAGAGGTGCTGCCTGTCCCGTTGAGTTACTCCAGCATTTTGTGTCTATCTTCAACTACATCGTTGTTCCATGTACCCACCACCCTCTGTGTAATTGAGCTGAACAACATGGAAACAGACCATTCGGCCCACCTTGTGCATGCTGGCCAAGTTGCATGCTGGGCATTGCCCCTTGCAATAGAAGGCCCCTTGTCCTTCTAAATGTTTCTAATTTGCTTTGAGCCTTTGTTCTGGATTCCAGCAATCTCTTGAGACTCACACACTCTCCCTTTTGCCTTATCATATCATATCATATCATATATATACAGCCGGAAACAGGCCTTTTCGGCCCTCCAAGTCCGTGCCGCCCAGTGATCCCCGCACATTAACACTATCCTACACCCACTAGGGACAATTTTTACATTTACCCAGCCAATTAACCTACATACCTGTACGTCTTTGGAGTGTGGGAGGAAACCGAAGATCTCGGAGAAAACCCACGCGGGTCACGGGGAGAACGTACAAACTCCTTACAGTGCAGCACCCGTAGTCAGGATCGAACCTGAGTCTCCGGCGCTGCATTCGCTGTAAAGCAGCAGCTCTACCGCTCCGCTACCGTGCCGCCTTGATGTGCTTACACATGCTCGGCTTTTTCAATGCTGCTTTGAAAAATTTGGATTGTAAAGTAGGGCGTTAGGAAGAAAAGGCAAGGTGAAACATGAATGTAAATGACATTTAATGGAGACTGACACAAAATGCTGGAGTAATTCAGTGAATTTATGAGCCAAGTGTACCTGGCAGCATCGGTGCAGAAAGAAATGGGTCCATGACCCACTCTATCCAATGTATCCATTGAAAATGTGAGATCTTTTCATTTCCCTGCACATGCTGGCTGACCTATTGAGTATTACCCGCATTTTACCCAGGGGGCGTGGCTGTGTTCTGCAGCTGCGGCTCACCGGCAGTCTCTCTGTCTTTTTTTTGTTTTTTCTCTATTGTCATCGTTTAATGTACGTTATGTTTTATTTTTAACTCTGTGTATGTGGGGGGGGGGGTGGTGGGGGGGGGTGGGGGGAAACCTTTTTTCAAATCTCCTCCTCAACGGAGATGCGACCTTTACCGTGTCGTATCTCCGTTCGCGCTACGGCCTAACATCGTGGAGTCGGCGGCCTCCAGCTGGGATCGACCTTGAAGACTCCGGTCGCAGGGCCTGGACTTACCATCTCGGAGGCTTCGGCCGTGGGCCCTGCAGACCGTAACATCGGGAGTTCGGAGGTCCCTGGCTGGCGACCGGTTTTTGGGAGCTCCAGCCGTAGCAGCTTCGACCGCCCCGAAGTGCGAGGTTTGATCGACCCGCTCGCAGGCCCCTCATTGCCCTGCGTGGCCTGGCCGCTACACTTTCCATCGCCCGGTGGGGGCTCAGGACTTTCATCGGCCTGCTCGGCTCGGCTCGGCCCTGGGACTTTCCATCGCCCGGTGGGGGCTCAGGACTTTCATCGGCCTGCTCGGCTCGGTTCGGCCCTGGGACTTTCCATCGCCCGGTGGGGGCTTCAAAAAGTTGGGAGCCTCGATCACCTCGTGGCACCACGGGAGAAGAATGAGGAGGAGATAAGACTTTGCCTTCCATCACAGTGAGGGTGTGCCTGGAGCAATCACTGTGATGGCTGTTTGTGTAAAAATTGTGTAAAAATTGTATCTGTGTCCTGCGCTTTTTGTTGTCTACTGCCGGACCCTGACGTGAGAGGACGCTGGCGTTGTTTATTCGCCACTTCTCCGTTAGGATAGTTTGTCTGTTTGTTTTTATGTTTGATTGTTTATGTAAGTGCTTTGAGCTTCTGGAAAGGCGCTATATAAAATAAATGCTTATTATTATTATTATTATTATTTTCTGATTTTACTTCGATTTCCAGCTGTTTTATTTTTGGTTTCCAACTACTTTTAGATTTTATGTTCATAAGTTCGAGGATCGGAATGAGGCCATTCGGCCCACCAGGTCTACCCCGCCATTCGATCACGGCTAATCTATCTTTCCCTCTCAACCCCATTCTGCTTCCTTCGCCCCATAACTTATGACACGCTCACTAATCAAAATTCTGTCAATATCTGCCTTAAAAATATCCATTGACTTGGCCTCCACTGCCCAGATTAGTTGTGAGATACAGCGTGGAAACAGGCCCTTCAGCCCACTGAGTCCTCACCAACCAGCGATCCCTGTGCACTAACGGTATCGACAAACACTGGGGACGATTTACAATTATACCAAACCGATTAACCTACAAACCTGTACGCCTTTGGAGTGTGGGAGGAAACCGGAGCTCCCGGAGAAAACCCACGCAGGTCACGGGGAGAACGTACAAACTCCGTACGGAGAAGCACCGTGGGCGACACGGTGGCACAGCGGTAGAGTTGCTACCTTACAGAGAATGCAGCGCCGAAGACTCAGGTTTGATCCTGACTACGGGCGCCGTCTGTACGGAGTTTGTACGTTCTCCCCGTGACCTGCGTGGGTTTTCTCCGAGATCTTCGGTTTCCTCCCACACTCCAAAGACGTGCAGGTTTGTAGGTTAATTGACTGGGTAAATGTAAAAATTGTGCCTAGTGTGTGTAGGATAGTGTTAATGTGCGGGGATCGCTGGGCGGCGCGGACTCGGTGGGTCGAAGGGCCTGTTTCCGCGCTGTATCTCAAAATCAAAAAATCACCCATAGTCAGGACCGAACCCGGGTCTCTGGCGCTGCAAGGCAGCAACGCCACCGCTACGCCACAGCGTGGCCCATTCTGTTGGGCTCAAGGTGCGGCGGCCCTTTGGAGGGGCAAGTGTCAGGAACCACCACAGCCACAAGTCTTCACAGGCAGCTAATTACAACGGTGTGAAACGAGACTTGAAAATGGATGGGATTGCTTGGCACAACATCGCAGGTCTATAACCGGAGAAATGTGCAATTTAACTCATCACATGAGACATCTTACTGATTTACACCCAGTTAAATTGCAAAACAGGGTCTCTGCTTTATTCTCTCTCCATGCTTGGTTCTTGGAGTAATTTAATCTGGGATGTGTTTCTGCAGTCACAGACAGCCCTTCAGACAGCCAGAGAGGATGCAGCTGAGCTTTGGCTGAGCGTGCGGGCAGATGAGACCACTCCACATGTTCTCAGCCGTAGTCCAGCATGTTTAGTTTAGTTTAGAGATACAGCGCAGAAACAGGCCCTTTGGTCCGCACCGACCAGCGATCCCCGCACACTAACACTATCCTACACACACTAGGGCCAATTTGCAGTGTCACAAAATGCTGGAGTAACTCAGAGGGTCAGGCAGCATCTCAGGAGAGAAGGAATGGGTGACGTTGCGAGTCGAGACCCTTCTTCAAGAAGGGTCCCGACCTGAAATGTCACCCATTCCTTCTCTCCTGAGATGCTGCCTGACCCGCTGAGTTACTCCAGCATTTTGTGTCTACCTTCAATTTGAACCAGCACCTGCAGTTATTTTCCTACGCACAGATAGCTGAGACAGGCAGATCCTTTTTCTCAGGGTGGAATCACTGAATACCAGTCGGTATAATCTTTAGGTCAGAGGGGGAAGGCTTAAAGTAAATGTGTGGGGCATGTTCATGTTCATAAATGATTGGAGCAGAATCAGGCCATTCGGCCCATCAAGTCTACTCTGCCATTCAATCATGGCTGATGTACCTCTCCCTCTCAATCCCATTCTCCTGCCTTCTCCCCATAGCCCCTGACACCCGCGCTAATCAAGACGTTTTTTTTTCACAGGGAGACCTGGTAGAAGTACATAAAATTATGAGAGGCCTAGATAGGATAGACAGTCAGAATCCTCTCCCCAGTATGGAAAAATCAAATACCACAAATCTTAAACTTAAGGTGAGAGGGGCAAAGTTTGAAGGAGAATTGCAGGGCAAGTTTTTTTACACAGAGGATGGTAAGTGTCAGGAATGCCCTGCCAGGTGTTGTATAGACAGATATCTGAGAGGTTTTTACATTGGCTCATGAGTCTTCAGGGAGTGGAGGGATATGATCATGTGCACACCAAAGTGATTAATCTAATTTGGCATCGTTCTCGACAAAGATATGTGGAGCCGAAGACCCTTTTGCTCTGCTGCATTGTTCTACGTTCGACAATCTGACCTCAAAAGGCACGCTGTTTGCTAGGTTAATTGGTTAATATAAATTACCCCCAGTCTTCTTCTTGCGTTTGAGCCAGCAGAAGTTAGGAAGCTATTTGTTGTGGTTCGACTGACTGAGGTCAGTTGACAGGGCTCACCACAGGGAGGTTGACAAAGTGTGGGTGGGGTTCAGGAGAACCAGGGTGGAACTGAAGCACAAGTGGGAAACAATGGTTTGCAGGGAAATAAGTGAACAGGTTCTTCCCTACTGAAGGTAGTTGAGAAGAAGTTATAGTATGCTTGAACTTGGTGGCCATGGCTTTCACGCTCCTATGTCTTCTTCCTGATGGTAGGAGTGGGAAATGAATGACACAGTCAAACTTTTGCCAATACTTCCCAGACAGGGCGGCACAGTGGCGCAGCGGCAGATTTGCTGCCTCACAGCGCCAGAGACCCAGGTTCGATCCTGACCACGGGTGCTGTCTGTACGTTCTCCCTGTGACCTGGGTGGGTCCAGTTTCTTCGCACATTCCAAAGACCTACAGGTTTGTGGGTTAATTGGCTTATGGAAAGAAAAAAGTAAATTGTCCCTAATGTGTGTAGGACAGTGTTAGCGCGCAGGAATCACCGGTCGGTGTAGACTTGGTGGGCCTGTTTACGCGTTGTATTTCTAAACTAAACATTGAAAATGGATAGGGAGGAACTACAGGTGCTGGTTTAAACCGAAGACAGACACAAAAAGCTGGAGTAACTCAGCGGGTCAGGCAGCATCTCTGGAGGACATGGATAGGTGATGTTTTGGGTCGAGACCCTTCTTCGGACTTGAAAATGGATCCCTTAAGTTTTGGCACAAATTTCACTTTGAACCTCCTTTTAATCAGCCTAGCGATTCGAACCATGAGGCACTGTCTTCGGAATCCGTGCGGGTTTCTTTGACTTCTTACCAGTTCGCCCTGTAGCGTTGCTGAAAGCGTTTGCCATCTTCGTGCCAAAGGGCGACTTGTTGTGGCACTCAGAGGCTGCTCGAAGGGGAATTTCATCCATCCGTTCTATGCTCAACCTCAGCTCCCCGAGGTTGGTTAATGATCTTTACAGAATATCATAGGTCTAAGCTCAATTATTTTGAACTTGATGATAGCAATCTCTTTTTTTTTCCGAGCATATGCAATTAGAATTGAAAGGATGAAAAAAATTGAAGAACCAGCCTCTCAAACATTAATAGAGCAAATTCGCTCTGCTTTTATTAGAGAATTGCTTAAGTACTCTGACAATCATTTCCTTGGACACACAAAGGGCAATCAGATTCTAATTATAATGGAAATCCTTCCATTTTATAACAATGGCATTCGGTGATTAATTTGCAAGCATCTACCCTTTGGAATGCCTGCCTTTGTGTTGAGAACACATGGAATTGACACGATTTTATAGGGATGGATCACAGCTTGGTTTGGGAACAGCTCCATCCAAGAACAGAAGAAATTGCAGAGAGCCACAGGCATATCCCAGACCATCGCGCAAACCATCCTCCCTTCCATTGACTCCATCTGCACTTCACGCTGCCTCGGCAAGGCCACCAGCATAATCAGGGACCAGTCTCACCCCGGTCACTCCCTCTTCTCCCCTCTCCCATCAGGCAAGTGGTGCAGAAGTGTGAAAGCGCACACCTCCAGTATCAGGGACATGGGCGGCACGGTGGCGCAGCGGTAGAGTTGCTGCCTTACAGCGAATGCAGCGCCGGAGACTCAGGTTTGATCCTGACTACGGGCGCCGTCTGTACGGAGTTTGTACGTGACCAGCGTGGGTTTTCTCCGAGATCTTCGGTTTCCTCCCACACTCCAAAGACGTACAGGTATGTAGGTTAATTGGCTGGGTAAATGTAAAAATTGTCCTTAGTGGGTGTAGGATAGTGTTAATGTGCGGGGATCGCTGGGCGGCGCGGACCCGGTGGGCCGAAGGGTCTGTTTCTGCGCTGTATCTCTAAATCTAAAAAATAATAATCTATCGGGTAACTTAACCATCCTATCACCAACTAGAGAGCGGTCCTGACCTACCATCAACCTCATTGGAGACCCTTGGACTATCTTTAATTGAACTTTGCTGGACTTTATCTTGCACTAAATGTTATTCCCTTTATCCCGAAATTGTAAACTGTGGACGGTTTGATTAAAACCATGAATAGTTTAGTTTAATTCAGTTTAGTTTAGTTTACTTTACTTTATTTTAGTTTAGAGTTTAGTTTAGTGTCGACCAGCAATCCCTGTACACTAACACTATCCTACACACTAGGGACAGGGGGAGGGGAGGGGGTGGGGGTGGAGGGAGGGGTGGGAGGGGGAGGGGAGAGGGGGAGGGGAGAGAGAGGCAGAGGGGAGGGGGAGGGGGAGAGGAGAGGGTGCTGCACCAATGCAGGAGATATTTGGGCCCAACGGGTCCACTTGATCTAGTTGTTTTATAAGAAACATGTTGGCAAGCTCGAAAGGGTGCAGAGAAACTTTAATAGGAACCCGAGGGGCAGCTTTTTTTACACATAGGGTGGTGGATGTATGGAACGAGCTGCCGGAGGAGGTATTTGAAGCAGATACTATTGCAACGTTTAAAACATATTTGGGCAGGTGCTCGGATAGGAAATGACTAGATGGAACATGGGTCAAAAGGGGGCAGGTTGGACTAGCGTTGATGGGCACTTTGGTCGGAATGGGCAAGATGGGTCGAAGGGCCTGTTTCCACGCTGTACGACTCAATGACTCGATGACTCTAAGTGGGTGCATTTCCGATGTTTACAATGGCACTCGGATTGATACATTTTGTATTGAGTAAAGATTTAGAGGGACATGGGCTAAGCTCAGACAAGTGTGACTAGCTCAGCTAAGCAACTTGGTCAGTGTGGACGCATTGGGCCAAGGGACTTCTCTGCCTCAGAGGGCAGTGGAGGCCAATTCTCTGAATACATTCAAGAGAGAGCCTGATAGAGCTCTTAAGGATAGCGGAGTCAGGGGGTATGGGGAGAAAGCAGGAACGGGGTACTGATTGAGAAAGATCAGCCATGATCACATTGAATGGCGGTGCTGGCTCGAAGGGCCGAATGGCCTCCTCCTGCACCTATTGTCTATTGTCTATTGTCTATTGACCTGTTTCCCAGCTGTGGCTCGACCAGAAAGGAGCACAATTCCCACATGTAAGCAGAACAATCTGGCACAATAGCTGCTAATGGGCACCTACTCAAGGCATATTATTTGGTAAATCACACTACCTGAAGCTTGCTGGGGTAGAAATTACTGCCAAAGAGACATGAAAATGGATTGTAACTGCTTGCTAAATGAATAAGAGTGAACACAAAGGTAAAAAAAAAAGATAACAATCACTCTTTCATCACTCCTGCTGGCACAGTGTCTTACAACGAAAAGGACATGTCTTTACAAAGCATCTTCTTATATTTCTCAACACATTCTGAAATAATTAACCCTAAAGAGCAGTCACTGTTTGTAAGTGAATTAAAAAAACCCTTCAGGTGCTGGAAATTGTAAGGTAAAGCCAGCAAGGTCCAGTCGAGGATAGGCCGGGGGTCATCACAGGCATAGATCACAGTAGATAATTTGGCTTAAAAGCAGAGAATGCTGGAGAAACTCAGCAGATCAGGCAGCGTGTGTGGAGAGAGAAATGGTTAACGTTTCAGATTGTTGACCTTCAGAACTGTCCAACGCACACTGGACAATGTGCATTTATATCAAGCCAATTAACCTACAAACCTGTACGTCTTTGGAGTGTGGGAGGAAAACAAAACCCACGCAGGTCATGTGGAGAACGTACAAACTCTGTCTAGACAGCACCCGTAGTCAGGATCAAACCCAGGTCTCTGGCGCTGTAAGGCAGAAACTCTAGCACTGTGTTGCCCTATCGCTACTCTGCTGAAATTGCGCCACCATGCCGCACTTATTTGTAACTCTTTATTCCTTTTCATTTCCTTCCAAATGCTGTTTTACTAGCTCAGAGTTTATCGTACTTATAACAGCTTAGAAGGAGGCTATTCAGCCAGTCTAATCCATGCCAGCTCCCAGCAGAGCAATTCCAACAGTCCCATTCCCTCTCTCCATCTTCTCCTGTTCCCCTGCAACTTATTTTCTCTCAAACATGCCCACCAACTCCCTCTCTGATTTTTTTTAACTGTTAAATCATACCGAGGAATAACTTGTAGAAGTCAGGTCACTTACCAGCACATCTTTGAGATGCTGGGGGGTATTGGAGCACTCGGTAGGAACCCCCCACTGTCACAGGGAGAACGTGCAAACTCCACGCAGGCAGCACCTGGGGGCAGGATAGAACCTAGGACTCAGGCAGAACCTCTAACGCCTGCTTTACTGCACGATCCCTTATTTGTGCATGTGCCTTTAAATAATTTTAGCATGGCTATCAAAATGATGTACGACAATCATTGACAATGTTCAAACCGATGATAAATATTATGCAAAATGTTAGTCAAGATTCTACGAGTTATGACATTTAAATTACATACATTTGACAATCTTTTAGTCACAAGTGTGCATCAGTTAAAGAATAATACTGTGAAGTAATATCGTGTTATTATTAAATGTGTTCAGGAATAATACTGTGAAGTAATATTTTGTTATTATTAATTGTGTTCAGGAATAATTCTGTGCAGTAATATTGTGTTATTACTAAATGTGTTCACAAATGATACTGTGAAGTAATATTGTGTTATTATTAAATGTGTTCACGAATAATACTGTGAAGTAATATTGTGTTATTATTAAATGTGTTCACAAATGATACTGTGAAGTAATATTGTGTTATTATTAAATGTGTTCACGAATAATACTGTGAAGTAATATTGTGTTATTATTAAATGTGTTCAAGAATAATACTGTGAAGTAATATTGTGTTATTAATAAATGTGTTCAAGAATAATACTGTGAAGTAATATTGTGTTATTATTAAATGTATTCAAGAATAATTCTGTGAAGTAATATTGTGTTATTATTAAATGTGTTCAAGAATAATACTGTGGTAATATTGTGTTATTATTAAATGTGTTCAATAATACTGTGAATTAATATTGAGTTTTTATTAAATGTGTTCAAGAATAATACTGTGAAGTAATATTGTGTTATTATTAAATGTGTTCAAGAATAATACTGTGAAGTAATATTGTATTATTATTAAATGTATTCAAGAATAATTCTGTGAAGTAATATTGTGTTATTATTAAATGTGTTCAAGAATAATACTGTGAAGTAATATTGTGTTATTATTAAATGTGTTCAATAATACTGTGAATTAATATTGAATTTTTATTAAATGTGTTCAAGAATAATACTGTGAAGTAATATTGTGTTATTATTAAATGTGTTCAAGAATAATACTGTGAAGTAATATTGTGGTGTTATTATTAAATGTGTTCACGAATTATACTGTAAAGTAATATTGTGTTATTATTAAATGTGTTCAAGAATAATACTGTGAAGTAATATTGAGAACTTACATTCAACATTTCATCTTGAATGGTTATGCGATGAAGAAACTTCAAAGCATAATTATTTTTCTTTAACTCGACTGAGTCGGTACTTTCTGCCATTCCTTGCATTAACCATGAGGACATTTCTGCCTTTTATTTACGACCAGAAGAGGAGAAATTATTCTGAAGGAATTAAGAACGATAACGTGTGTTAACATTCCTGTGGCAGATTAGGTAGAGGGTGATTTTTACTTGGGTACATTCTCAGGGCATGGGCATTCTGCATACAGAATAAAGCATTTCAGTTCAGGCATCATTAAAACGCAGAATTCTCTGCATGCGGTCCGATCACATTTTCAGTCATTCCATGAACCAAAAAGATAAGAAATTCTTCTATAAATGGAACCTCCTTCTCTTTGGTCACATCTCATTCCGTGCTCAGACGAAGACTGCACCTATCTCCTGAAATACTGCTATAACACGCAAAGCACGAGGGAACAAAGTTTTTGAACTATCATGTGCTGGAAGGAACTGCAGATGCTGGTTTACACCGAAGATAGAGACAAAATGCTGGAGTAACTCAGTGGGTCAGGCAGCATCTCTGGAGAAAAGGAATAGGGTCGAGTCCCTACATTGTATTGTCCGATGAAAGGTCTCGACCCGAAACATCACTTGTTCTTTTTCTGCAGAGATGCTGCCTGACGCACTGAGTTTCTCCAGCATTTTGTGTCTATCTTTGAAACAATCACCCTTGTTTTCAAAATTTTCACATGCACATACCCTCGTGTGACTACAATTTCATCCATTTCCTTACCTCCCTGAGGTATCTGCTCTCTTCAGACTTGAAACCCATATACATTCCTGAATTTAATCGTTCCTTCATTGGAGGTCATTTCTTAAACATCAGTCTGAAGAAGGGTCTCGACCCGAAACGTCACCCATTCCTTCTCTACTGAGATGCTGCCTGACCCGCTGAGTTACTCCAGCATTTTGCACCCTGGTGACTGCGCCCTCAACGCCAGCATAGTGCAGAAGATGCAGCATGAAATGGACTGCTTCTCACAGGCCTGTGACAACTTTGGTCTCTCCATTAGCACCAACTTTGGTCTCTCCATTAGCACCAAAAAGTCTGAAGTTATGTACCAGCCCGCGCTGGCTCCACACATCATGGTGAAGGGGCAGATTCTCCAGGCAGCCGACTGCTTTACCTATCTGGGTAGTACACTCTCGTGAGTGGTGAACATTGACGCTGAGGTCAACAACAGGATTGCCAAGGTCAGCGCTGCCTTTGGGCGACTCCGTGGGAATGTTTGGGAGCGGAGAGGACTCAACCTTACCACCAAGCTGAAGGTCTACCATGCAGTGGTACTCACCACTCTTCTCTATGCCAGTGAGACTTGGACTGTCTACAGCAGACATGCCAAACAGCGCAACCACTTTCACTTGAGCTGCCTACGCAGACTCCTTCACATCAGGTGGCAGGACAAAATTCCCGACACAGAGGTCTTGGAACGGGCCGGAATCCCCAGCGTCCACACCCTCCTACGGAAAGCCCAAGCCAGATGGGCAGGCCATGTCGTCAGAATGCCCGAGAGTCGACTGCCAAAACAGCTTCTGTATGGAGAACTGTGTCAGGGCAAGCGCTCAGTAGGAGGACAGAAGAAACGGTTTAAGGACTGCCTCAAAGTGTCCCTCAAAGACTTGGACACCAACCTCAGCACTTGGGAGTCTCTTGCTCTGGACCGTCCAACCTGGCGCAGCAAGCTCACCACAGGAGCCCGTGCAGCAGAGAACAGACGCACTGCAGAGGCCCAGAGGAAACGCACCGCACGCAAGGCCCGGGCTACCTCCACTTCCACTGCAGCACCCATCCACTTGTGTCCTACGTGTGGGCGTGCCTTCCGGGCCCGGATTGGCCTCACCAGTCACTTCCGGACCCACAGTCACCAATCCTCCAACTGAAAGTGAAGTCATGGTCATCTTCGAAACCGAAGGACGAACAACAACAACAACTGAGATGCCACCTGACCCGCTGAGTTACTCCAGCATTTTGTGTCGACCTTCGATTTGAACCAGCATCTGCAGTTATTTTCCAACACACAGTTCAGAATGTTTTTTCTCTAGCTCTCCAGTCCTCTCTCTTCACTAATGATATTCCCTAAAGGTTTTCACTTCAACAAAGCTTTTGATCATGTGCTGCAATATGTGGATCAACAAAATGTAAATTAATTTAGTTTGGTTTAGTTTATTGTCACGTGTACCAAGGTACAGTGAAAAGCTATATTTGCAGTCAGCGGAAAGACAATACATGATTACAGTCGAGCCATCCACAGTGTACCAGTTACATGATAAGGGAATAATGTTTAGTACAAGGTAAAGTGTGTAGAAGGTTACTGTTGGCATTTAAGAATCATTTTCCATCTACAAGGATGAAGTGGACCCAACATACTGAAGATGAGATATATTGCAAGAGGTCGAAAGTTCAAAGTAAATAGAATCAATGAACTTGGAATAGATTAGAAACCTCTTTTAGTTTCTCCTTTTAAAACACTTTTCCTGTATATAACCATTCATACAGGGGGCAGCAGAGATCAGCTCATGAAGCTGTGCATGAGATATTTCCCTTGCTGCAAAATATTTAAAGAAATAAAAGAAACCCATTTTGACGCCAGGCATGTCACGATCTATCAAAGGTCAGATTCATCTTCAGATACTGAACGCAAGATTCCATTCTTCAAGTGGAACAAATTCCACCTCGTTGTCCTCACTGCAATCTAATATCTGGTCAGTATAATCTCGGAGGAACTGAGTTGAAATGGTCAGAACCTGTATTGAGGGAAATTACCCAACTTCAAAGAGAAAGGCGAGCAAGTTGAAGTAGGTCAGGAAGCAGGGTCTTCTGTGCAGATAACTGGGAGCAAAGATTCAACACGAGTGGGATAACACACCTGCGAATATTCCTGTCATCTACTTCTCTCGGCATCTACCTCCCTCCCACCAACTCCCCTGCCCCACCCACCTCTGTTAGAACATATGTTTTCCTCAGAGGAATTCAGACAATGCACTTGTCCATAATCCGCAAGGTGCAAAAGTCAAACAAGGGCTGTCGTGTGGTCAACACCATGGAACGTACATTATAGGCATGGACGTGATGGGCCGAAGGGCTTGTTCCTGTGCAGTGCTGTTCTATAACATGCTCAGGAAACATGTTCCCGATAGTATAAGAAAATAACTGCAGATGCTGGTACATATCGATTTATTCACAAAATGCTGGAGTAACTCAGCAGGTCAGGCAGCATCTTGGGAGAGAAGGAATGGGTGACGTTTCGGGTCGAGACCCTTCTTCAGTCTGAAGAAGGGTCTCGACCCGAAACGTCACCCATTCCTTCTCTCCCGAGATGCTGCCTGACCTGCTGAGTTACTCCAGCATTTTGTGAATAAATCAACATGTTCCCGATGTTGGGGGAGTCCCGAACCAGGGGCCACAGTTTAAGAATAAGGGGTAGTGCAGTGGTAGAGTTGCTGCCTTACAGCGGCAGGGACCTGGGTTCGATCCTGACCAAAGATACTAGAGGAGCAAGATGAACCACTCCGTCGAAATCGCCTATACTGAGGTGTAGTAGCAAAGGAGCGTAACGTCCGCCATTTTAGTAAGCAAAACCCGCCGTTCGCTATGCCTCTCGCAGTGTAATCAGTGTATGTGTGACGAGACCATTAAAATGCAGAATATATCTCATCTATCAATTCACAGATTTTTGGTATTTTTCTTTTAAAATGTTTCTGCAAGTTTCTGCCTATTAAAATGGCGCCGTGACGTACTACGGTTTTTAGGGTCGAGTGGTCTATCTTGCTCCTCAAGTATCTTTGATCCTGACCACGGGTGCTGTCTATATGGAGCTTGTACATTCTCCCCATAGCCTGTGTGGCTTATTCTCCGGGATCTCCGGTTTCCTCCCACGCTCCAAAGACGTACAGTAAAGGTTTGCAGATTAATTGGCATTGGAAACAATGTTAATTGTCCCTAGTGTGTGTGTGTGTAGAATAGCGTTAGTGTACGGGGATCGCTGGTCGGCGTGGATTCGGTGGGCCGAAGGGCCTGTATCTCTGAACGAAAAAAACTAAACTTCACAAATAACAGTCAAATAGGTTTAGATGCGGTGATCCAGCTAAGGCTCTGAGCTGTTGACTCAAGTGGCGCCAATTGGTTAACGATGTCTGGTGAACTGTGAACATTGTGTAAGAAAATAACTGCAGATGCTGGTACAAATCGAAGGTATTTATTCACAAAATGCTGGAGTAACTCAGCAGGTCAGGCAGCACCTCAGGAGAGAAGGAATGGGTGACGTTTTGGGTCGAGACCCTTCTTCAGACTGATGTCGGGGGGGGGCGGGACAAAGGAAGGATATAGGTGGAGACAGAAAGATAGAGGGAGAACTGGGAAGGGGGAGGGGAAAGAGAGGGACAGAGGAACTATCTAAAGTTGGAGAAGTCGATGTTCATACCGCTGGGCTGCAAGCTGCCCCAGGCGAAATATGAGGTGCTGTTCCTCCAATTTGCGTTGGGCCTCACTATGTCACTGGAGGGGGCCCTCCAATGTTCCAATGTTCACTGGAACATTGTAGTCAACAGCAACTCCCACAGCACTCCAATATGTAATGGGGACCAGAGCAGGTAATTATTTTTCCAACTTTCTTCCTGCATCTCCAGAAAGGGCTAACTAATGTGCAGCTGTGGTTTACAGAGCAGTGGATGCCCGCTTGGCAATTCCTGAAGAGTCAAAGTGGGAAGCGGTTACTGGCTTGGAGTTCGACACTGATCCCGCCTCCAGCTCGTTCCCAACCCTCCCTGGGTTTTCCAGCACAGTTAAGAGTAAGCACCAGGAGTCCTCACCCTTGAAGAAGGGTCTCGACCCGAAACATTACCCATTCCTTCTCTCCTGAGATGCTGCCTGACCTGCTGAGTTACTCCAGCAGTTTGTGAATAATTACCTTCGATTTGTACCAGCATCTGCAGTTATTTTCTTATATCACCCTTGATGAAGCCTCCTTCCTTGATCCACAGGTAGAAAAGACATCCGCAAGCATCCTATGTGTAGGAAGGAACTGGAGACGCTGGTTCAAACTGAAGGTAAACACAAAAAGCTGGTGTAAATCAGCAGGTCAGGCAGCATCTCTGGAGAAAAGTCAAGGGAATACGAATACCCTGCTAGAAAGTACAAGTTCCATCACTCTGCTTATCACCTGCTGATTGTAATTCAGGAGCAGACTGTAGGCATGTTGTAATATAGTCAAGTTCACACACTGGTCCATGCACAGAATTTTCATGCATCAAATCACCACCCTTTCAATCGCATTACACTGAATTACCGATCCAGACACATCACTTCACTCTATAATCTAAGCATGAAATTGTCTTGAATGGCTAATGCTTACAGCGTGCAACATATTGAATCCTGTCGGGCCCAAGGATCGTGATGGCTAATTTCAATTAGAGACCCTGGCAAGGGTCATACTCTTCATATTTCAACAATTCCTGGCGTAGATGAGATAGGTTTTTTTTTAAACAAAGACTACTTTCCATTATTTTCGTGCGGGTGTTTTCTTTGTTAAGTTGGTCATTTTGCCGGATGATTGCCAATGAAAATCCTGTCTCTGGTCTGAAGAAGGGTCACGACCTGAAACGTCACCCATTCCTTCTCTCCTGAGATGCTGCCTGACCTACTGAGTTACTCCAGCATTTTGTGTTCACTTTCGATTTAAACCAGCGCCTGCAGTTATTTATCCTGAACAACTTTTACATGCCATCTGCCCACCACCCTTCTACCGCCTACTTTTGTTTACATTTTTAAAGATTTTTTTAGATTTAGAGATACAGCGCGGAAACAGGCCCTTCGGCCCACCGAGTCCGCGCCGCCCAGTGATCCCCGCACATTAACACTATCCTACACACACTAGGGACAATTTTTTAAAACATTTTACCCAGTCAATTAACCTACAAACCTGCACGTCTTTGGAGTGTAGGAGGAAACCGAAGATCTCGGAGAAAACCCACGCAGGTCACGGGGAGAACGTACAAACTCCGTACAGACGGCGCCCGTAGTCAGGATCGAACCTGAGTCTCAGGCGCTGCATTTGCTGTGAGGCAGCAACTCTACCGCTGCGCCACCGTGCCGTACTTTAACGAGAGTTCGAAGACAGACACAAAATGCTGGAGTAACTCAGCGGGTCAGGCAGCATCTCTGGGGAAAAGGAATGGGTGACATTTTGGGTTTCGAACTTTCTTATTAATAGTGACCAGTTAACCTGCCCTGAATTTGGGGGGGGGGGGGGGGGGGGGGTAGGGGAAAACCAGTGCACCTGGTGGAAATGCAGAGAAAGAACAGATTAGCTTTGAATATGAGTTATTGGATCTCTCTCTCTCTCTCCTCCCTGCCACAACACTGTCTGTGCTAACACTAGCAATCTAAGAGAGAGGTCGAAAATGGAATGGAACAGTGGAAAGGAATTGGGAAAAGATTCCCTATCAGGCAGCAAGTTTGCCTTTGTAAAGTAGTAGGATGCAAAGCTCTTTAGCCCGTTCGCTCACAGCAAGACTGAACCATTTCTGTTTAGTTACATGTTTAATGAGGCATTTGTCAAAAATAAAATGTGTATGGGCAAACCAGTGTGAAGCATCAGAGAAAGGAAAATAGCTTCACTACTTCACACAATGGTGGAAGCCTGCAAAAGCCAGCAATGATTTTTAATTAGATCTGCAGAATGGTTTTGCATAGCCATTATGGAACTAATTACATATACAAAGAAAACTTGTGCAGGCCAACAAAGAGCCAAGAATTTAGGCGATTTAAGCAATCATTCTGTTTTCATAAGCACACACTTATTTATTTTCTATGCTGCAGAAAAGTGAAGAATGCAGTTGTTGGTCAGGCAGTACATTACCTTGAAAATAACCTAGTGTTGGAATATCGTAGATAGACACAAAAAAGCTGGGGTAACTCAGCGGGACAGGCGGCATCCCTGGAGAGAAGGAATGGGTGACATTTCGGGTCGAGACCTTTCTTCAGACTGGTTAGGGATAAGGGAAACGAGAGATAGAGGCGATGAAGTAGAGAGATAAAGAACAGCGAATGAAAGATATGTCAAAATGTAACGATGATAAAAGAAACAGGCCATTGTTAGCTCGACCCGAAATGTCACCCATTCCTTCTCTCCAGAGATGCTGCCTGTCCCGCTGAATTACTCCAGCATTATGTGTCTATCTTCAGTTTAAACCGGCATCTGCCGTTCCTTCCCACATGTTAGAATATTGCAGGTTTGTTGCAGGATAAGGTTCTTTATAATATACAGAATGAATTCTATGCAGACGGCAGGGCCGTCTTAATGCATGGGCCTGATGGGCACTTGCCAGGGGGCCCACGAGCATAGGGGCCCCATGCTGATCTGTGTATGTTAAGTGACTTGCAATAAATAAATACTACTTTAAAAATGTAGGTTCAATAAGTGCTATTTTTGCAACATTTTCGGTCCCTAAGTGTTTCTCACAGCGATCTGTAAGTGCTTTTCGCAACAATGTAGTACCCTAAGTCCATCGCTAAGTGCGTTTCGGTAAGTGCTTTTCGCCGGCACGACAGGGGGGGGGCTGGTAGGGAAAGGGGGGTGGGGGAGAGTAACGGTAGGGGCCCCAGTACACTGCTTTGCCCGGGGGGCCATAATGCTGTAAAAACGGCCCTGGCAGACGGTGTTCCCTCTACACTGCGTAGGAAGATCTGCAGATGCGTCTGAAGAAGGGCCACCCATTCCTTCTCTCCAGAGATGCTGCCTGTCCCGCTGAGTTACTCCAGCATTTTGTGGCTATCTTCCCTCTACATTGGCCTACCAGCATTGAGATGTTAGGTATACCTGAGGTTAAAGACAGAGCACAGAGCATAGAGCACAGAGGGCGGCACGGTGGCACAGCGGTAGAGCTGCTGCCTTACAGCGCCAGAGACCCGAGTTCCATCCTGACTGCGGGTGCCACAAAATGCTTGAGTAACTCAGCAGGTCAGGCAGCATCTAGGAGAGAGGGAATGGGTGACGTTTCGGGTCGGGACCCTTCTTCAGTCTGAAGAAGGGTCTCGACCCGAAACGTCACCCATTCCCTCTCTCCCAGATGCTGCCTGACCCGCTGAGTTATTCCAGCATTTTGTGATACCTTCGATTTGTACCAGCATCTGCAGTTATTTTCCTACACTGACTGCGGGCGCTGTCTGTACGGAGTTTGTACATTCTCGTGACCTGCGTGGGTTTTCTTCCGGGAGCTCAGGTTTCCTCCCACACTCCAGACGTACAGGTTTGCAGCTTACTTGGCTTCGATAACATTGTAAATTGTCCCTTATTCACAAAAATGCTGGAGTAACTCAGCAGGTCAGGCAGCATCTCAGGAGGGAAGGAATGGCTTCTCTCCTGAGATGCTGCCCGACCTGCTGAGTTACTCCAGCATTTTGTGAATAAATACCTTCATTTTCTACCAGCATCTGCAGTTATTTTCTTATACTATTGTAAATTGTCCCTCGTGTGCGTGCGGGGATCGCTGGATCGGCACAGACTCGGTGGGCTGAAGGGCCTGTTTCCCGCGCTGTATCTCAAAGCAAATCTAAACTAAACTAATCTCAAGCGTGGTTTCTGCTGCGCAGTTCCCTCAACAATTGCCAAGGTAGGCAGAGCAGATGTTACAGAAATAAAGTCTCCTTGACACGGTCCATCAAACCGGAGAAGGCAAAACCCCTTCTGTACCGCCCCATCATTGTGGCCCTGTCTTCGACTCTTCAAAATGATGTACAGTGTTTTCCGCTTCATATCCTCGTCCTTGCTGAGTGATTTTGGTAACTTGATGCTGAGTTGAGACAATTTTAAGCTGAACATGTACAACCATGCTATTGGCCAGCCGAGCGGACAAATTTCTTCCACCTTGGAATGTTAATTTAGTTCAGTTGAGTTTAGTTTATTGTCACGAGTACCGAGGTACAGTGAAAAGCTTTTGTTGCGTGCTAACCAGTCAGCAGAAAGACTATACATGATTACGACTCCACGACTGTCAAAGCAGCCACAGCCAGACATAAAAACAGTTTTTTTTTCCCCATGAGTAGTAGTTCTACTCAATAATCAAAGTCTGTAGTCTCTTTTGCTCTGGTTTATTTTCACCCACATGTTTAGACCGTAATGTTGTATCCCTTATTGTTTTGATGTGTTTACGCTTTATTCTTAATTGTTAACTGTATGTTTGTGTTGTCATTTGTGAGCGGAGCACCAAGGCACATTCCTTGTATGTGCACATACTTGGCCAATAAACTTATTCATTCATTCATTCATTCAATCGAGCCGTCCACAGTGTACAGGTAGATGATGAAGGGAATAACATTTAGTGCAAGATAAAGTCCAGAATAGGACCGATTAGAGATAGTCCAAGGGTCACCAATGAGGTAGATTGTAGTTGAGCACTACTCTCTGGTTGTGGTAGCATGATTCATGTGCCTGGGAAGAAACTGTCCTGAATCTGGAGGTGTGCGTTTTCACACTACTATACGATGGGAGAGTGGAGAAGAGGGAGTGACCGGGGCGTGACTTGTCCTTGATTATGCTGCTGGCCTTGCCACTGCAGGGTGAGGTATAAATGGAGTCAGTGGGAGGGAGGTTGGTTTGTGCGATGGTCTGGGCTGGGTCCACAATCGTCAACCAAACCCAAGTTGCAGAAGGACTAACGTGGGCCAGGCGAGGGGAGGGACGGGCAGTTCGTGGAACGACCGGAATGAAGGCGAGGGCCACAACGGGACTTTGTGGACAGCTGTAGCCGGGACTGTACAATGGCACCTCTTGTATATTGACTCGGTGGGCTGTTCTGTACATTCTGTACTAACCAGGGGATTGTGTTTATCTACGAGGATACTTGTGCTGAGCTGTGTGCCTAAAAAAAAATGTATTTCACTGAGGCTGGTGCACGTGACAATAAGGAAACTATTGAGCCGTTGAACCATTGATAGAACGATGTTTAACCTGTTGAAACCACAGGTGAGCAACTGGTCATGGATTTGGACAATATTTTAGAGATACAGCGCGGAAACAGGCCCTTCGGCCCACTGAGTCCGCACCGACCAGCAATCCCCGCACACTTACACTACCCGACACACACGAGGGACAATTTGACACTTACACCAAGGCAATTAACCCACAAACCTGCACGTCTTTGGAGTGTGGGAGGAAACCGAAGATCTCGGAGGAAAGCCCACGCGGGTCACGGGGAGAACGTACAAACTCCGTACAGACGGCGCCCGCAGTCGGGATCGAACCCGGGTCTCTGGCGCTGCAAGCTCTGCAAGGCAGCAACTCTACCGCTGCTCCACCATGCCGCGTCACACTTTTCTCTGACACTTTGTCGAGCTGAGGGAGTTTTAATTTCTAAGATGACTTGGGGGAAAAAATTGAATTTAACAGGTTACCAGGGTAAATAATAGAATGACTTTGATTGAAAAATAGTCACATCATATAAAATATCACAATCCTTTCGGTTTTGGTTTATTAACGGTCATGTGCACTGAGGTACAGTGAAAAGCTTTGTTTTATATACTAACCAATCAACAGATAATACTATATACAAATACAATCAAAACAATTCAAGAATAACAGGTAAAGCATTAGGAAGAGTGCAGATTGTAGTTCTCAGCATTTTCGCGCAACAGTTCCCGCAAGAATATTAAAGAGAAGATTATTAAAACAACGAGAAGTGGTGCTAGATTTATAGGTGAAAGTGATTGCAAAGAGTAGAGCTATTGTATTTGATGATAGTAGATCCTCCTCTGGGATCAGCACACAAAGAGATGCCACACTCCAGACCCATTGTCAGTATCTCGACAATATTGGTCACACTATTTAAACTTCACCTCTTTCTCTCTCTGTCTCTATCTCTCTCACCTCCTCTCAACCTCTCTCCCTCTCTCCTCTTTCAGTATCTATCTCTCTTCCCCCTTCCCCTTCTCTCTCTCTCTCTCTCTCCTCTCTCTCTCTCTCTCTCTCTCTCTCTCTCTCTCTCTCTCTCTCTCTCTCTCCTCTCTCTCTCCTCTCTCTCTCTCTCTCTCTCTCTCTCTCTCTCTCTTTTTTTTTCTTCTTTTTTCCCTTTTCAATGACTTTATTCAGCACAAACACATGATACATCACATCAAAACACAATCAGAGGTTACAAAACATCAAGTAATCATTATAATACAATGTTGCCTTCATTATTTACAATGCTCTCAACCCCCCGCGGTGACCAGCGTTCACGGAAGGCCTCCAGAGTCCCCGTGGTCACCGCGTGTTCTCTCTCTAGGGTCACACGCGCGCACGGACGTAGGCCCGGAAGAGGGGAAGGCAGCCGACTCTGGCAAGACCATCGACCGAGCCGCTGCCTGGACCCACGAATGGCCATCTTGCCAGGCCCAGGAGCAAACCGACAGGGAAATCCCCACCCTCCTGACCGGCCCTCCCCACTCCCAGCACCCCGAGCCCAAACACCAGGATCGTAGGACTGAAATACAGCCAAAACTTGAGGAGCAACCCCTTCAGATACTCATACAGGGGCAGCAACCTCACACACTCCATGTACATGTGGAACACGGACTCTTCCTCGCCGCAGAAAATACAGGCGGCCGGCGAGTCCGTGAACCGGCTCAAAAAATTTGTTACACACAACGGCTCTGTGCAACACTCTCCACCCCAGGTCCCCGAGTGTAAAGGGGGAGGACTCCCTTGTAGAGAGACCTCCACTGGGGACCACCCCCGCCTTCAGGTGGCAACACGGATCGCCAAGGCGTATCCGACGGAACTCTCTCTCTCTCTCTCTTCTCTCTCTCTCTCTCCTCTCTCTCTCTCTCTCTCTCTCTCTCTCTCTCTCTCTCTCTCTCTCTCTCTCTCTCCTCTCTCTCTCTCTCTTCTCTCTCTCTCTCTCTCTCTCTCTCTCTCTCTCTCTCTCTCTCTCTCTCTCTCTCTCTCTCTCTCTCTCTCTCTCTCTCTCTCTCTCTCCTCTCTCTCTCTCTCTCTCTCTCTCTCTCTCTCTCTCTCTCTCCCCCCTCTCCCCCTCTCCCCCTCTCCCCCTCTCCCTCTCTCTCTCTCTCCTCCCCCCCCCTCCCCCCTTCTCTTTTTCTCTCTCTCTCACTGCCTCTGTCAGCTTGTCTCCAACGAATATTCTTATTGTGTAGTTCTCTCTGTCTCTGAAAGAAAGAAGACTCCATTCTGATAGCATGGTCTCAGGACACCTCAAAGCACTTCACGGGCAATGAACTACTCTTGACATATAGTCACTGGTGTGGTGATATGGGGAGAAATCTGGGAACCATCAGAACACATTGGACAGGAATATGAAACATTTTATGGCATCGCATCACATCTTCAACATTTCTCAGAACACTTCACTAAGTTAATGTATTTTGAACTACCACGACTATTAGGCAAGGAAGCTTAATGGACATTCTGTGCCCATGGACAGCAATGAGGTGCAGGGGAAAGGCTATCATATCATATCATATATATACAGCCGGAAACAGGCCTTTTCGGCCCTCCAAGTCCGTGCCGCCCAGTGATCCCCGTACATTAACACTATCCTACACCCACTAGGGACAATTTTTTACATTTACCCAGCCAATTAACCTACATACCTGTACGTCTTTGGAGTGTGGGAGGAAACCGAAGATCTCGGAGAAAACCCACGCAGGTCACGGGGAGAACGTACAAACTCCTTACAGTGCAGCACCCGTAGTCAGGATCGAACCTGAGTCTCCGGCGCTGCATTCGCTGTAAAGCGGCAACTCTACCGCTGCGCTACCGTGAGGATATCGCTGAGAGAGAACCTTGTAATATATTTATGCAGGCATATTAACAAAAGTGCACTTTCACTCTTCGAACGTTTCTGTAACTCAATTAAAAAAAACACTGAAACGCGGAGGTAGGAATATTTGCCTGGCAGTCAAGAATCTTTCAATTAGTTAATTATGAGGCTAACAACTTTCCACTTGGTGTAAGAAGTTGGGCAGAGTGAGAGGGGGATGTCAGTGAGGTATGGAGGGGTTGAGTGAGCAACCGGAGAGCAGTGCTGAACTACGATCTGCCTCTTGGGTGACCCTTGGACTATCCTTGATCGGACTCAGCTGGCTTTACCTTGCACGAAACGTTATTCCCTTATCATGTCTTTGATGTCGCTGATTTCTTGATTAGTACAGGTATCAGAAGGATATGAAGGCGGGAGAATGCGATTCATCTGCTCTTCGTATACAAAATTTTTCTTTGTGTTGTTTACTGTGAATTTCCTTCTTCCGCATGGTCTTATCTCTACAATAAAACTCTCGTTTTTGTTTGTTTGTTTGTTACTAAGCTACAGCCAAAACGTCACACGATAGCGCGACAATTTTAGGCCCACCTTACTCACCGTCGTCCCTTTGGTGCTAATGGAAGAAGTTTAATTGAAATTGGTGTTATATTTTTAAAGCTATTCACATTTTAAAGTTTAAATCTATCTCCTAGGGAGGGAGGGAGGGGGGGTGGAGGGAGGGGGGGGAGGGTGGAGGGAGTGGGGGAGGAGGTAGTGGGGGAGGAGAGGGTGCTGCACCAATGCAGGAGAGGATTGGGCCCAACGGGTCGACTTGGTCTAGTAACAATTATAAATCGTGCACCTCCAAAAGACACAGATCAACAAACGCATCTCAATCCCATCCGATGGTAGAAAAACAGATATCCTGTTACCCCTTTCAACCTCATTTGATTGCTTTACAATTCCATTTGTCTTTCACAATTGCTAAGTCCAATTATGAGTTCTGTATTTGCTTCAATCATCCTGATAAGACCCACATTCACAAAACATTTCCAGAGGACCTCTAGGACTAGAATTAAAAGCCTCAGAATTAAAGGATGTTCTTTTAGGAAGGAGACATGGAGACATTTCTTCAGTCAGAGGGCGGTGAATCTGTGGAATTCTTTGCCACAGAAGGCTGTGGAAGCCAAGTCAGTGGAGATTTGTAAGGCAGAGATAGATAGAGGTGTCAGCAGGGCCGTCTTTACAGCATTATGGGCCCCGGGCAAAGCAGTGTACTGGGGCCCCTACGACAATTTCCCCCACTCTCTCTTTCCCCCACCACCAACCCCCACCCTTGCTGTCCCCCTCCCCAGTCCCACTCTGCCTCCTCCCACCCCCACTCTCTCCTCCTCCCACCCTCCCCGTCGCCCCCAACATTACTCTCCCCCACCCCCCTTTCCCTACCAGCCCCCCCCCCCCCTGTCGTACCGGCGAAAAGCACTTACCGAAAAGCACTTAGCGATGGACTTAGGGTGCTACATTGTTGCGAAAAGCACTTACAGATCGCTGTGAGAAGCATTTAGGGATGGAAAAGCAAAGCATTTAGGGAGCTAATTGTTGCGAAACAGATCGCTGTGAGAAGCACCTAGGGATGGAAAATGTTGCGAAAAAACACTTAGGGACTGAAAATGTTGCGAAAAAAGCACTTATTGAACCTACATTTTTAAAGTAGTATTTATTTATTGCAAGTCACTTAACATACACAGATCAGCATGGGGCCCCGGGCAAGTGCCCATCAGGCCCATGCGTTAAGACGGCCCTGGGTGTCAGAGGTTATGGGGAGAAGGCAGGAGAATGGGGTTAGGGAGGAGAGATAGATCAGCCATGATTGAATGGCGGAGTAGACTTGATGGGCCGAATGGCCAAATTCTGCTGCTATCACTTATGACCTTATGTATCTATGCACTGTAAATGGATCAATAGTAATCATGTATTGTCTTTCTGCTGACTGGTTAGCGCACAGCAAAAGTTTTTCACTTTATCTCGGTACACGGGACAATAAACTAAACTGAACGGAATTGAACTGAGTATGAAGGCAGTGGTTGGGGACCTCCAGGGACGTATCCCAAGGGACATGTAACAATTATACATGAGTTTTTATAAACATTTGGGTTGGTGGGTTAATAAGTGCAGTAAATCGCACCTAATATGTAGATCAGCGATAGAGTCAGGAGGAGACTGAAAAGAATGCTGTGCAAATGAAAACATTGGACTGGTGCAAAAAGGTTCTTTACAGTCAGTGTAGATCTAGTAGGTGAGCCACCTTTCAAACTATATCACAATGACAGACACAAAAAGCTGGTGTAACTCAGCGGGCCAGGCAGCATCTCTGGAGAAAAGTAATAGGTGACGTTTTAGAAACATAGAAACATAGAAAATAGGTGCAGGAGTAGGCCATTCGGCCCTTCGAGCCTGCACCGCCATTGAATATGATCATGGCTGATCATCCAGCTCAGTAACCTGTACCTGCCTTCTCTCCATACCCCCTGATCCCTTTAGCCACAAGGGCCACATCTAACTCCCTCTTAAATATAGCCAATGAACTGGCCTCAACTACCTTCTGTGGCAGAGAATTCCACAGACTCACCACTCTCTGTGTGAAGAAATGTTTTCTCATCTCAGTCCTGAAAGCTGTGACCCCTGGTTCTGGACTTCCCCAACATCGGGAACAATCTTCCCGCATCTAGCCTCTCCAACCCCTTAAGAATTTTATATGTTTCTATAAGATCCCCCCTCAGTCTTCTAAATTCCAGACCTGAAGAAGAGTCTCAACCCGAAAAGCCACCTATTCCTTTTCTTCAGAGATGCTGCCTGTCCCGCTGAGTTACAGCAGCTTTTTGTGTCTATCTTCGGTGAAAACCAGCATCTGCGGTTCCTTCCTGCACATATATCACAATGCCTCAATTTTAAAAGGCAGATACAAGGAACTGCAGAGGTTAGAACCTTGTGCAAAATACAAAGTGCTGGAGGAACTCAGCGGGTCAGGCAGCATCGGTGGAGGTAGGTCTGAAGTATGGTCCTGACCCAAAACGTTGCCTGACCATTCCCTCCACAGATGTTGCTTGACCTGCTGAGTTCAAATGTTCATAGGTTCTAAGAGCAGAATTAGGCCATTCTGCCCATCAAGTCTGCCCCGCCATTCAATCTTGGCTGATCGATCTCTCCCTCTCAACCCCATTCTCCTGCTTTCTCCCCGTAACCCTTTGACACCCGTACTAATCAAACCAGTTCCTCCGGCATTTTGTGTTTTTACTCCAAATTTAAAAGATTTTTTTTAAAGGGGAGGTTTGATGGTTTTTTTTAGAGATACAGTGCAGAAACAGGCCCTTCGGCCCACCGAGTCCGCGCCGCCCAGCGATCCCCGCACATTAACACTATCCTACACCCACTAGGGACAATTTTTACATTTGCCCAGCCAATTAACCTACAAACCTGTACGTCTTTGGAGTGTGGGAGGAAACCGAAGATCTCGGAGAAAACCCACGCAGGTCACGGGGAGAACGTACAAACTCCATACAGACGGCGCCCGTAGTCAGGATCGAACCTGAGTCTCCGGCGCTGCATTCGCTGTAAGGCAGCAACTCTACCGCTGCGCCACCGTGCCGCCCTGTCAAGTGTTGCACTTTCTACATCGGTCTGAGGAAGGGTCTCTACCCGAAACGTCACCCATTCCTTCTCTACAGAGATGCTGCCTGACCCGCTGAGTTACTCCGGCATTTTGTGACACTTTCTGCATCCATTGCCTCCTATGGCAGGTTTGGAGGGATATGGGCCAAATGCAGGCAGGTGGGACTAATGTAGCCGGGACATGTTGGCCAGTGTGGGCTAGTTGGGCCGAAGGGCCTGTTTCAACGCTGTATAACTCTATGACTCTATGACACTACGACTCTCTGACTATGACACTACGACTCCTGGGCTGAGGTCTTTGGAGGTTTCGAGTCTCCTTCCTTAAGAGTAAAATAAAAATGTTAACACATTTAGCTCTGTAAACCTGTTCAATGTGTGCTATTGCACATTCATGGCCACAGACGGGTTTGAAAGTGCACAAAAGGATCGTCTGAGAGTTCATGTTAATCAACAATGGTGAGGAATGGCTCTCGATCTCAAGAATGCAATGCTGGTAGTCATGGAAACGAAACACAATGGCTATGAATGCACATCCGAGAGCCCCTTCTCTCAAAAGTCTTTTGTGTTCAAGGGAAGGAGACTGATGGTGGTTGGATTGAGAATTCGGCCTCATGTATAATGGAAATCTGAAGCAGATTTGTTGCCCAATATTCTCTCTTCTTCGATCAACCGCCATCAATTTACAAACTAATTTCACTGTAATCTCACTTTCATGTGAAATTGATTTTAGTGCCTTTGCTTATTTCGTCTTCATTATTCTCTTCTCCTCGGTTGTAAATATCAGTGCTACACGGCTCGATGCCACGCTGGTGAGCCCCTTCGACCCTGCCCTGTTAGACTTCCCGAACCGTACATCAGGATGTCAAGGCCCCTTCAGCCTCCAGCTCTCCCTTGTTGTGTGTCGGTGGTTCCTCACGGATTCGTGGTGCCTGCAAGCTACTGCTTGTACTGCCGCTAGGGTTGCCAACTTCCTCACTCCCAGATATGGGACAAGGTGACGTCACCGCCCCGCACCCCACGTGACTTCGCCCCGCCAGCGGCCACGTGCTCCCGCTCCACCAATGGCGGCCGCCATTGGTGGAGCGGGAGCACGTGGCCGCTGGCTGGGTGAGGTCACGTGGGACGGTGACGTTACCCTTTGTCCCTTAGAGTCCTACAGCACAGAAAGAGGCCCTTCAGCCCATCGTGTCCGCTCCGCCCGTTACCAAACACAGTCTAATTTTAATCCCATTTTCCCGCATTTGGACCGTAGTCCTGAATGTTGTAGCATTTCAAGTGCCCATCCAAATGCCTCTTAAACGTTGTGAGTGTTCCCGCCTCCACCACCACCCCAGGCAGTGAGTTCCAGACTCCAACCACCCTCTGGGTGAAAAAGTTCTTTCTCACATCCCCCCGAAACCTCCCTCCCCTTACCCTGTATCTATGTCCCCTCGTTGTTGAACCTTCCACCAGTGGAAGAAGTTCCCCGCCATCTACCTTATCTGTGCCCCTCATGATCTTGTACACCTCGATCATGTCCCCTCTCAGCCTTCTCTGCTCCAGGGAAAACAACCCCAGTCTGCTCAGTCTCTCCTCATAGCTGAGGCCCTTCATCCCTGGCAGCATCCTGGTGAATCTCCTCTGCACCCTCTCCAAAGCTATCACATCCTTTCTATAATGTGGTGACCAGAACTGTACACAATACTCCAGCTGTGGCCTCACCAGTGTTCTGTACAATTCCATCATTACCCCCCTACTTTTATATTCGATGCCCCGGCTAATGAAGGCCAGTAACCCATATGCCTTTTTGACCACCCTGTCCACCTGTCCTGCTGCCTTCAAGGACTTGTGTACCTGTACTCCAAGGTCCCTCTGTACCCCTGTCTTCCCTAGGGTCCTTCCATTCATGGTGTACTCCCTCTCCAAGTTATTTCTGCCAAAGTGCATCACCTCGCACTTTTCAGGATTAAATTCCATCTGGGAGTGAGGAAGTTGGCAACCGTACTAATATGGGAGAAGGCCGGTCCCGTACGGGGACAAACCAATTTAGCCCAAAATACGGGATGTCCCGGCTAATACGGGACAGTTGCCACAGAGAAGGAAGTGGGGACCCAGCAGGAGACCCCAGAGGAGAAGGGATAATCCAGTGGAAGACCACCAACAACAAAGGGGGCACCCTGCATGGAGCGCCCGAGATCGAAGTGGGTGTCCTATCCATGTACCTGTCCAAATGTCTCCTAACCGTTGCGATAATACCTGCCTCGAGACTACCTCCTCTACCAGCTCGTTCCACACGCCCACCACCCAAAAAAAGTTGTCCCTCGGGTTCCTAATGAATCTTTGTCCACCTTAAACCTATGTCGTCTGGTTCTCGGTTTCCCATCCTCTGGGCACAAGACTCTGTGATCTACTACCAAGTGGGAACATCCAGGTTTCTAGCCTCTAGGAGGCTTAACCATTGATCAGAAGAAGCCTGAATTATACCGGGAGCTTGGGAGAGACCATGACCAGAGGGTGCAGCCTTAGAATCAAATGACGTACCGTTAGAAAGGAGATAAGGAGGAATTTCTTTAGCCAGAGGGTGGTGATTCTGTGGAATTCGTCGCCACAGGTGGTTGTGGAGGCCAAGTCAATGGATATTTTTAAGGCAGAGACAGATAGATTCAATGGGCCGAATGGACCAATTCTACTCCTATGATTATGAACTTATGACTTAATGAAAAGCTGAGTATTCTGCGATCAGCTTTCACTTCTCAAAGCCTTCAGGTACATGGGAAGGACAGGTTTGGACGGATATGGGCAAAACGCGGGCAGGTGGGACTAGTGTAGCTAGGACATTGTTGGCCGGTGTGGGCAAGTTGGGCCGAAGGGCCTGTTTCCACGCTGTATCACTCTATGACTCCATGACTACACATAAAAAGAAATTTGGAATAACCAAATGTAAAACCTCTGGCTCTATCTTTGAGGAGGTGTTTGGAGCTAATTTTCCTAACCTGGTTTAGGTGAAAGAGCAGAAATTATTCAGTCCAGATGAAGTTTTTTATGCGTACAGGAGGACAGATGGTGCCTGGGCGGCTACTTATATGATGCTATCTTCTTTCTCTATCCAGATGTCCAGAATGACCAACAAGACATATATATTTTTTATGATCACTGCAGGGAATCCTCTTAAACTTAAGTTTGTAATTAAAACTGGCATGGCCCTTGAGTTGGGGCCAATTGTGCATGACGCACATTTAATTAAATGTTCTGCTTGCCTTCAGAACTGCTGCTTCAGTTGGAGGAGATAAAATTTAACTGGTGGAGCAGGGCTGTTTGCGTTTGTATTAGGGATCACAGCTATGATGGGGAGGGTGATTTGCATTCGATCCATCAGCCTGAAACAACTCCGTTGACTGGGTGGATTTCCCCTGGGATGCTCCGGTTTGTCCCCGTATCCCGAAGGACACCGGGTTTGCTGGGGGACCTGGCCGCTGTAAATTGCCCCTTGTGCGCGGCGGGGGAGAGGTAGAATCTGTCAGGAGTGGATGGGAACACGAGGAGAGGAAGGTGGGATGTGGTGGAGGATTGGTGTGAAAGCAGTGCGAATGGAATACCAGTGCATTGGAGGATTAGAGTTAATACAGGCGGAAGGGCCTGCACCAGGTCTCATCACTGTCCAGGCAAGGTGCCCGCGTTCACGGCAAGGCCGACCTGATTTTGGCTCCATCTGACCTTGAGCCCGCTCAACATGTCCGCACCGATCACCCTGCACACCAACACCATCTTACACACTCAATGTGCAACTTCACCAAAGCCAAGTGACCTACAAACCTACGTCTTTGGAGTGTGGGAGGAAACCGGAGCACCCGGAGAAAGCACATGCGGTCGCAGGGAGAACGTACAAACTCCGCAGTGGTCATAAGTGATAGAAGCAGAATTTGGCTATTCGGCCCATCAAGTCTACTCTGCCATTCAATCATGGCTGATCTATCTTTCCCCCTTAATCCCATTCTCCTGCCTTCTCCCCATAACCCCTGACACCAATACTAATCAAGAATCTCTCAATCCCTGCCTCACAAATATCCATTGACGGCCTCCACGGACTTCCATGGCAATGAATCCCATGTGCTGTGGGAAGCTTGGAGTTTGTGCGCTCTCCCCGTGACTGCGTGGGTTTTCTCTGGGTGCTCCGGCTTCCTCCCACTCTCCAAAGACACGCAGGTTTGTCGGTTAATTGGCCTCTGCGGAGTGTAAACTGTCTCTCGTGTGTAGGTAGGGTAGTGCCGGTGAACGAGGTGGTCGCTGGCCGGCGCGGACAGGGTGGGCCGAAGGGCTTGTTACCTGGGCTGTATCTCGAAAGTCTAGAGTGCTGGTTGTCCTGAATTAGCAGTGGGATGCAGAGGGAGCACTCAGCTCTCTGGATGGACATTCACTGCGGCACAAAACAGAGGAAGAACCGGTCATTCAAGTCGCGTGAACGAGGAGAGATGGAAGAGTGAAGCTGGGCGGGGAAGTTTACAGAGAAAACTGTGGCTGAGGATGGATTAGTGAGGGGGGGGAGGGGGAGAGGGGGGGGGAGGATGAAACTCAAAATCAATGTGTGGAGCTTGAAGAGTCGGTGTGAGTGGAGAGGAGTGGAGTGATGGGAATTGAAGTGAAAAAGCTAGAATCAATTAACAGAAATTAGCAATTCATCTGAAAATGTGAGCACAGCAGCTCTATTCCCAGTTACACAAATCAAACCAGACCAAATGCCAGCTCTCCGGAGATTTGTGTCTGGAATAAAGAAAGAGAGAGAGAGAGAGAGAGAGAAAAAAAAAATCTGACTGCTAGCAGTTTGGCAGTGAGTGTGCAGAATCTCAGCGATCTCATTAAGAAAAGGTGCCTTCTATCAACACATTCTCTCAACCATTCCTCACTCCGTCTGCTCAGAGCACGCTCGTCTTTTTACTCCCTCTTCACTGCCCCAATTAGGTGGGATGGGGTGGGGGGGGGGGTGGAATGTCAGACAAAGATAGAGCTCTTAAGGATAGCGGAGTCAGGGAGTATGGGGAGAAGGCAGGAGCGGGGTACTGATTGAGAATGATCAGCCATGATCACATTTATGGCGGTGCTGGCTCGAAGGGCCGAATAGCCTCCTCCTGCACCTATTGTCTATTGTGTATTGACAAAGCCTGTCACCCATTGTCCCTAGAATTAGAGTTTAGAAGGATGAGGGGGGGGGGGGGGGGACACACCTCATTGAAACTTACCCAATAGTGAAAGGCCTGGATAGAGTGGATGTGGAGAGGATGTTTCCACTAGTGGGAGAGTCTAGGACCAGAGGACACAGCCCCAGAATCAGAGGACGTACCTTTAGAAAGGAGATGAGGAGGAATGTCTTTAGTCAGAGGATGGTGAATCTGTGGAATTCATTGCCACAGGCGGCTGTGGAGGCCAGGCCTATATATACCGTTAAGGCGGAAATTGACTGTTTCTTGATTAGTAAGGGCGCCAGGGGTTATGGGGGGAAGGCAGGAGATTGGGGTTGAGAGGGAGAGATGGATCGGCCGTGATTGAATGGCCGACCTGGAACGCCACCTATTGCTTCTCTCCAGAGATGCTGCCAGACCCGCTGTGTTACTCCAGCTTTTTGCGTCTATCTTCAGCCTGAGTGCTAAGGTCTGAGCTGACAACCCTTCGTGGAGCCGGGGAGGGGGAGTTAAACCTTCGAGGGGAGGGGAGGGGAGGGGTGAAGGGGGAGTTAAACCTAGCCCTTCATTTCTTGGAAAGATTCCCATGCAACACTTCGAAGAAGACCATTGGAATGACCGCTGGCAGCCTGGCTGATGAATCAGTTGGCTTCGCTCAGATGAATCACCCGGTCATTAACAGACTGCTGACTGGGAGACTGCCGTGGTCAAACTGCCTGATATATTCCCTCCATTAACAGAGCCACTACATTTCTAACTACTTCGCTGGTTGCAAAGTGCATTACGATGGCCCCAGGTTACGAGGAGCACTGGTGGGGAAATTAAACTGTTTATTAAAATAAAGTAGAATAAAAGAAATATATTACCAATGGCGACCTTAAGCCCAGCTGGTTCACAAAGGTCTTTCAGGTACAAAATCATGAGAAGAATATACAAAATCATGAGAGGAATAGATCGGGTAGACGCATAGAATCTCTTGCCCAGAGTAGGGCAATCGAGAACCAGAGGACATAGGTTCAAGGTGAGGGAGGAGAGATTTAATTGGAACCTGAGGGGTAACGTTTTCATACTGAGGGTGGTCGGTGTATTGAACGAGCTGCCAGAGGAGGTAGTTGAGGCAAGTATTATCGCAACGTTTAAGAAATATTTAGACATGTACTTTTGTACCCAATCCTGACTATGGGTGCTTGTCTGCAACGAGTTTGTACGTTCTCCTGCGTGGGTTTTCTCCGTGATCTCCGGTTTCCTCCCACACTCCAAAGATGTACAGGTTTGTAGGTTAATTGGCTTGGTATAATTGTAAATTGTCCCTAGAGTGTGTTGGATAGTGTTGATGTGCGGGGATCGCTGGTCGGTGTGGACTCGGTGGGCCGAAGGGCCTGTTTCCACGCTGTATCTCTAAACTAAACTAAGACAGGTTTGGAGTGATTGGGGCCAAATGCAGGCAGATGGAACTAGTATAGGATCAGTTCATGTGGATTGGAGGGTAGCTAATGTTATCCCACTTTTCAAGAAAGGAGTGAGAGAGAAAACGGGGAATTATAGACCAGTTAGCCTGACATCAGTGGTGGGGAAGATGCTGGAGTCAATTATTAAAGAAGTAATAACGGCACGTTTGGATAGCAGTAAAAGGATTGGTCCAAGTCAGCATGGATTTATGAAGGGGAAATCATGCTTAACTAATCTTCTGGAATTTTTTGAGGGTGTGACAGATAAAATGGATGTAGTGTATCTGGAC
Organism: Rhinoraja longicauda; assembly: GCF_053455715.1. Lineage (NCBI taxonomy): Eukaryota > Metazoa > Chordata > Chondrichthyes > Rajiformes > Arhynchobatidae > Rhinoraja > Rhinoraja longicauda. The sequence goes on from NC_135988.1 coordinate 11,945,808, forward strand.
TTTCAGAAAGCCTTTGATAAGGTCCCACGCAGGAGATTAGTGGGCAAAATTAGAGCACATGGTTTTGGGGGTAGGGTATTGACATGGATAGAGAATTGTTTGGCAGGCAGGAAAAAAACCAGAGTAGGAGTAAACGGGTCCCTGTCAGAATGGCAGGCAGTGGCGAGTGGAGTGCTGCAAGGCTCGGTGATGGGGCCGCCACTATTTACAATATATATTAATAATTTAGACGATGGAATCAATAGTAACACTAGCAAATTTGCAGATGATACAAAGCTGGGTGGCAGTGTGAACTGCGAAGAGGATGCTCGGAGGTTGCAGGGTGACTTGGGCAGGTTGAGAGAGTGGGCAGATGCATGGCAGATGCAGTATAATGGAGATAAATATGAGGTTATCCACTTTGGCGGCAAGAACAAGGAGGCAGATTATTATCTCATTGGTGTCAGATTATGAAAAAGGGAAGTGCAACAAGACCTGGGTGTCCTTGTACACTAGTCACTGAAAGTAAACATGCAGGTACAGCAGGCAGTGATGAAAGCCTTCATAACGAGAGGATTTGAGTGTAGGAGTAAAGCCTCCTTCTGCAGTTGTACAGAGACCACATCTAGAGTATTATGTGGAGTTTTGGTCTCCTAATTTGAGGAAGGACATCCTTGCTATTGAGGGAGTGCAGCGTAGATTCACGAGGGTAATCCCCGGGATGGCAGACTGTCATATGAGGAAAGATTGGAAAGACTGGGCTTGTATTCACTGGAATTTAGAAGGATGAGAGGGGATCTTATAGAAACATATACAATTATGAAAGGACTGGACAAGCTAGATGCAGGAAAAATGTTTCCGATGTTGGGGGAGTCCAGAACCAGGGGCCACAGTCTAAGAATAAAGGGAAGACCATTTAAAACTGAGATGAGAAAAAACTTTTTCACCCAAAGAGTTGTGAATTTGTGGAATTCTCTGCCACAGAAGGCAGTGGAGGCCAATTCACTGGATGAATTTAAAAGAGAGTTAGATAGAGGCTGAAGAAGAGTCTCGACCCGAAACGTCAGCCATTCCTTCTCTCCAGAGATGCTGCCTGACCCGCTGAGTTACTCCAGCATTTTGTGTCTACCTTCGATTTAAACCAGCATCTGCAGTTTTTTTTGTCCCAAGCATCCAGGCTAGATCTCTATCTGAGCATAAGGGGCCGATGCACATTTGAATGTAAATGTTCTAAATAACATCCGTGCTAAGTGCACACATTATTCATGCATCATCTTCTTAGCAGTGCAAATCATGCATGTCAGTGAGGTTAATCTGATTTCCGAGGATCAATGAAGTCAGTCACCATTTATTGCACGCCTTGTCGACGATTAACAGCAAATGAAATTAAAACTTCCAGCGTGTTGATCGTACTGCGATTCCATGTGAGCACAGGGATTGGCAGTGGAAAGTCTGGCTTGGGATTGTCTCCCCCCTCCCCCCCACACCCCTCCAGGCATGAGAATAGGCACGGTGGCGCAGCGGTAGAGTTGCTGCCTTACAGCGCCAGAGACATAGAAACATAGAAAATAGGTGAAGGATGAGGCCATTCGGACCTTCGAGCCAGCACCGCCATTCATTGTGATCATGGCTGATCATCCACAATCAGTAACCCGTGCCGGCCTTCTCCCCATATCCCTTGATTCCACTAGCCCCTAGAGCTCTATCTAACTCTCTTTTAAATTCATCCAGTGAATTGGCCTCCACTGCCTTCTGTGGCAGAGAATTCCCTAAATTCACAACTCTCTGGGTGAAAAAGTTTCTTCTCACCTCAGTTTTAAATGGCCTCCCCTTTATTCTTAGACTGTGTCTCCTGGTTCTGGACTCCCCCAAAATTGGGAACATTTTTCCTGCAGCTAGCTTGTCTAGTCCTTTTTTGATTTTATAGGTCTCTATAAGATCCCCTCTCATCCTTCTAAACTCCAGTGAACTCCAGAGTTTAATCCTGACTTAGGGCGCTGCCTGTACGGAATTTGCACGTTCTCACCGTAACCTGCCTGGGTTTTCTCCGAGATCTTCGGTTTCCTCCCACACTCCAAAAGACATAATGGTTTGTAGGTTAATTGGCTTGGTATAAATGTATAATTGCCCCTAGTGTGTGTAGGGTAGGTTTGTGTGCGAGGATCTCTGGTCGGCACGGACTCAGTGGGCCGAAGGGCCTGTTTCCGCGCTGTGTCTCCAAACTAAACTGGACTAAGAGGCAAGTCCTTAGTCTTCAGAGATACAGCACAGAAACAAGCCCTTTGGCCCACCGAGTCCGTGCCAACCAGCGATCACCCCCATCCCCGGGCACTTTCCCCTGCAACCGCAGGAGATGCAACACCTGTCCCTTTACCTCCCCGCTCAACTCCATCCAAGGACCCAAACAGTCTTTCCAGGTGAGACAGAGGTTCACCTGCACCTCCTCCAACCTCATCTATTGTATCCGCTGCTCTAGATGTCAACTTCTTTACATCGGCAAAACCAAACGCAGACTCGGCGATCGTTTCGCTCGACACCTTCGCTCAGTCCGCCTTAACCAACCTGATCTCCCGGTGGCTGAGCACTTCAACTCCCCCTCCCACTCCCAGTCTGACCTTTCTGTCATGGGCCTCCTCCAGTGCCATAGTGAGGCCCACCGTAAATTGGAGGAACAGCACCTCATATTTCGCTTGGGCAGCTTGCAGCCCAGTGGTATGAACATTGACTTCTCCAACTTTAGATAGTTCCTCTGTCCCTCTCTTCCCCTCCCCCTTCCCAGATCTCCCTCTATCTTCCTGTCTCCACCTATATCCTTCCTTTGTCCCGCCCACCTGACATCAGTCTGAAGAAGGGTCTCGACCCAAAACGTCACCCATTCCTTCTCTCCTGAGATGCTGCCTGACCTGCTGAGTTACTCCAGCATTTTGTGAAATAAATACCCCCATACACTAGCACTATCCTGCACACGCTAGGGGACAATTTACAATTTTATGGAAGCCAATTAACCTACAGACTTGCACGTGTTCGGAGTGTGGGAGGAAACCGCAGCACTCAGAGAAAACAAGGTGCAGACAAACTCCGTACAGACACCACCCCATCGATCCTGGATCCCTGGCGCTGTAAGGCAGAAACTCTACCACTGTTCCACCGGGCCACCCGTGTACCACATCTGTGGCAGGCGGTCTGTTATTTCAGCCGGTGAGGATCTGAGAAGGACAACCGGAGTCTCGCCTCAAGGGCAGCAGAGACTTATCAGCAGGATATGGCCATCAGCTGCTGCATCAGGAGGCAGGACCATGCTGTGGGCTTTTGATACCCAACCTCAGACGGATCAAAAAGTGATGAATATTTGAGAATGAAAGTAATCTCAACTAACGGTGCTCGCAGAGCGCCTTTGTAGGGCGGAAGAAAGATACGAACACCGCTTGGAGATAGATTGAACTTCAAAGGAAAGATGATTTGCTTTTGTTATCGTCTGAGCAGGAGCTGAACATACTTTTTTTGTTTTGGTGTTTTACAGTCGGTGGGAATCGGATTCACAGAATGCTTTCAAGTGGAGAAAGATTTGTCCTATTCGCTGTGCACATGTTGGATGCATGGCAGTTTCTTCATCTGCTGTCGGATCTGAGTGCAAGATCTGATCAGTTACAGGACAACCCGACAGGAGAACTGTCATCTCCAATCTCTGCAACAACCTGCCACGTCTGCGGACAAATCTAACGCTGCAACAGTGGTAGGAAAAAAACTGCAGGTGCTGGTTTTAAATCGAAGGTAGACACAAAATGGTGGAGTAACTCACGGGTCAGGCAGCATCTCGGGAGAGAAGGAATGGGTGACGTTTCGGTTTCGAGACCCGAAACGTCATCCATTCCTTCTCTCCCGAGATGCTGCCTGACCCGCTGAGTTACTCCTCCATTTTATGTCTAGCTACACCAGTGATTGTACTTTAAAGGTAACCAGTGCTGGGTTGATTGTGCAAGGAGCTGTAGAAGTCCAAGTAATTCTGTGCTCTTTGCTGGTCTGTGCCCTAAGTATCTGCCATTGGGAAGGACAACTGGGTCTTCTGCAGAAAGACTCAATTAGGGAAGCATGAAAGTGAGACTTCAACAGAAGACTTCACTTTAGACTTTAGAGATACAGTGCAGAAACAGTCCCTTCGGCCCACCGAGTCCGTGCCGACCAGCAATCACACGTACACTAACACTATGCTACACACTTTACAATTTGTACCGAAGCCAATTTACCTACAAACCTGTACGTCTTTGCAATGTGGGAGGAAACCGGAGCACCCGGAGAAAACCCACGTGGTTCTCCCACAGGGAGAACTTCAACGTGTACAGACAGCACCCGTAGTCAGGATCGAACCCAGGTCTCTGGTTGCTGTAAGGCAGCAACTCTACCGCTGCGCTACCATGCCTCCCCCATGTTCAGTGCTTTAATGGACAGTGGCAGAATAATTATGTTACCAGATTCATAATCCAGAGGACTGGACTAAAGGTCACAAGGCACAAAAGGACAAAAATTGCTGGAGTAACTAAAATCAACAGGTCAGACAGCACCTATGGAGAACATGAAAAGGTTCCATTTCGGGTCAAGAACCTTCTTCAGACTGATTGTAGGGAGTGGGGGGAGAAGAAAGCTAGAAAGGGGAAAGGGGAGAGGCAGACCAATGCATGGCTAACAATAGGACAACATAGGTTAGACACAGGATGCTGGAGTAACTCAGCGGGACAGGCAGCAGCTCTGGAGAGAAGGAATGGGTGATATTTCAGGTCGAGACCCTTCTTCAGAAGAAGGGTCTGAAGAAGGCTCAGGACCCAAAATTCCCACCTATTCCTTTTCTCCAAAGATGCTGCCTGACCCGCTGAGTTACTCCAGCATTTTGTATATATCTTCAATGAAAACCTGCACCTGCAGTTCCTTCCTGACGATGAACAATGGAGTTTTAAGTACTCAAATGTATAATTTATTATGTTTCTTTTTTTTTTAGAGATACAGCACGGAAACAGGCCCTTCGGCCCACCGGGTCCGCGCCGCCCAGCGATCCCCGCACATTAACACTATCCTACACCCACTAGGGACAGTTTTTTACATTTGCCCAGCCAATTAACCTGCAAACCTGTACGTCTTTGGAGTGTGGGAGGAAACCGAAGATCTCGGAGAAAACCCACGCAGGTCACGGGGAGAACGTACAAACTCCGTACAGACGGCGCCCGTAGTCAGGATCGAACCTGAGTCTCCGGCGCTGCATTCGCTGTAAGGCAGCAACTCTACCGCTGCGCCACCGTGCCGCCCTAATTTCTCCAGTCATTCAAGCACTGAATGTTGGTGGCGCAGATGCTAAGTTGATGGAGTCACATCCAAAGTCTGGGCGATGCATTTAAGGACATGAGTTCAAATCCCACCGGGGCCGCTGGGGAGTTTAAACGTAAGCAATTCAATACATTTGGAATAAAAAGATAGCAACACAAATCTGTGGGATTATTGCGAAAACCCATCAGTCACAGTAGCATTGTTGAAGAAAGAAAATCAGCCATCCATAACCAGCCTGGCTTATGGATGGCCTCTGACCCGCCAATGCGTTCAGCCTTTCGCCAGCCCCTGCAAAGGCCTGCTGAGTTCAGAGCGACGCATATTTTCGGAACCAATTAGGAGGAGAAAGTGAAAGCTCGCCTTGCCCTGGCTGCTCACACCCCGTGAATAAATAAGGAGAGTGAGATTTGTTGGTTTAATATCTATGTTTGAAGATGCTGCCAATTCTCAAGGGTAGAATGAGTGGGAATTTAAGAGTCTGTGGCATTTTGGAATGGAACCCAAGGGTAAAAGACTTTCTTTACAAAACGGTGAGAACGTGCCTGCATTAAGATGTCTTCAACGCTACTGGGAGTTGACCTAAGGTTACTGGTGTCCGTACTTACAAGTAGCCAGTGGATGATTCGACTCCAATCAGGCAGAGGAAGAGTAGGCAAACTGTCAATAAAATAAAGTTTGAAAACAAGGAACTGCAGAGTCTGGTCCAGTTCAGTTCAGTTTGGAGATACAGTGCGGACACAGGCCCTTCGGCCCACCGAGTCCGCACTGACCAGCGATCCTCGCACACTAACACTATCCTACACACACTAGGAAAATAACTGCAGATGCTGGTACAATTCACTAAAAGTTGGAGTAACTCAGCGGGTCAGGCAGCATCTCAGGAGAGAAGGAATGGGTGACGTTTCGGGTCGAGACCCTTCTTCAGACTGATGTCAGGGGAGGGGGCGGGACAAAGATAGGATGTAGTTGGGTGTAGAAGGAATGGGTGACGTTTTTCCCGACTGAAGAAGGGTCTTGACCCGAAACGTCACCCATTCCTTCTCTCCTGAGATGCTGCCTGACCCGCTGAGTTACTCCAGCTTTTTGTGAGACCTACGCACACTAGGGATAATTTACAATTTTACCGAAGTCAATCAACTCACAAACCTGTAAATCTTTGGAGTGCGGGAGGATACCGCAGCACCTGGAGAAAACCCACACAGGTCACGGGGAGAACGTACAAACTCCGTACAGGCAGAACGTGTAGTCAGGATGGAAGCTGGGTCTCTGGCGCTGTAAGGCAGCAACTCGACTGCTGTGCCACCGTGCCACCCCTGTTTTTGATGGCTCTTCTGTTCACCCACAGCTTTTGCCTGCACTTCCAATTAGCAATTTATTACATTATGTAATAACGGAATATAAAATGAATAGGAACACAAACTCAATCAGCAACAACACAGAAATGCCACTTCATTCCTGGATTGTTGTTAATTGGATATGTGCATTAAAGAAAGCCAGTTGTCCTGTACGTTCTGGAGAGTAATAAATCGAGCTCTCAGTTCACATCTTTCTCCAAAAGTTACTGCGTCGGTACGAACAAGAACAACACAATCTATTTAGTTTTGTTTAATTTAAAAATCTTCCTTGCAAGAGAACAGGAGAAACATCAGACCCAACAGTGCAATGAACAAAGCTCGCTGAAATTGGCAGAGCAAGCTACGAAAATTGCATTAGGCTGCTTTAAGGCTTCTTTCAAGGTTAATGATGTTTCATTGTGGATCGGTTCATTGAGGGAAGGGAACAGTGGCACAACGCCAGGCAACATTTCCCAACAGCACATGCTGAATGTTGATGTATTTGGTGTTGAGAACAGACTAATGTTGCAAAGTGGAGTGTCCTCGGGATCAGCATTGCGAGAAGTCCCCTTGTATCATCACTAGGATCAGTGTCTTGGAGCCAATACTGGGATCAATCACCCATTGCCAACATTTAGGTCAGTTCCTCACGAGTTCACAAGTTATAGGAGTAGAATTAGGCCAATCGGACCATCGAGTCCACTCCGCCATTCAATCATGGCTGATCTCTGCCTCCTAATCCCATTTTCCTGCCTTCTCCCCATAACCCTTGACACCCGCTCGAATCAAGAATTTGTCTATCTCTGCCTTAAAAATATCCACTGACTCTCTCAGTGCCTCTGGTTGGTTCGATCTGCCAGTGCCAACACTGGAGAAACCTAGACACAAAAAGCCAGAGTCACTCAGCGGGTCAGGCAGCATCTCTGCATAGAAGGAATAGGTGACATTAGGCAGGAAAAAGTTTTGGGTAGACTAATGGGACTCAAGGCTGATAAATCCCCAGGGCCTGATGGTCTGCATCCCAGGGTGCTTAAGGAGGTGGCTCTAGAAATTGTGGACGCATTAGTGATTATTTTCCAATGTTCTATAGATTCCGGGTCAGTTCCTGTGGATTGGAGGGTAGCTAATGTTATCCCACTTTTCAAGAAAGGAGGGAGAGAGAAAACGGGAAATTATAGACCAGTTAGTCTGACATCAGTGGTGGGGAAGATGCTGGAGTCAATTATAAAAGACGAAATTGGGGAGCATTTGGATCGCAGTAACAGGATCGTTCCGAGTCAACATGGATTTACGAAGGGGAAATCGTGCTTGACTAATCTACTGGGATTTTTTGAGGATGTAACTAGGAAAATTGACAGGGGAGAGCCAGTGGATGTGGTGTACCTCGACTTTCAGAAAGCCTTCGACAAGGTCCCACATAGGAGATTGGTGGGCAAAATACGGCACATGGTATTGGAGGTAGGGTACTGACATGGATAGAAAGTTGGTTGACAGACAGAAAGCAAAGAGTGGGGATAAATGGGTCCCTTTCAGAATGGCAGGCAGTGACTAGTGGGGTACCGCAAGGCTCGGTGTTGGGACCGCAGCTATTTACAATATACATCAATATACATCAATATACATCAATGGATGAAGGGATTAAAAGTACCATTAGCAAATTTGCCGATGATACAAAGCTAGGTGGCAGTGTGAACTGTGAGGAAGATGCTATGAGGTTGCAGGGTGACTTGGACAGGTTGTGTGAGTGGGCGGATGCATGGCAGATGCAATTTGATGTGGATAAGTGTGAGGTTATCCACTTTGGTGGTAAGAATAGGAAGGCAGATTATTATTTGAATGGTGTCAAGTTAGGAAAAGGGGACGTACAACGTGATCTGGGTGTCTTAGTGCATCAGTCACTGAAAGGAAACATGCAGGTACAGCAGGCAGTGAAGAAAGCCAATGGAATGTTGGCCTTCATAACAAGAGGAGTTGAGTATAGGAGCAAAGAGTACCCTTCTGCAGTTGTACATGGCCCTAGTGAGACCGCACCTGGAGTACTGTGTGCAGTTTTGGTCTCCAAATTTGAGGAAGGATATTCTTGCTATTGAGGGCGTGCAGCGTAGGTTTACTAGGTTAATTCCCGGAATGGCGGGACTGTCATATGTTGAAAGACTGGAGCGACTAGGTTTGTATACACTGGAATTTAGAAGGATGAGAGGGGATCTTATCGAAACGTATAAGATTATTAAGGGGTTGGACATGTTAGAGGCAGGAAACATGTTCCCAATGTTGGGGGAGTCCAAAATCAGGGGCCACAGTTTAAGAATAAGGGGTAGGCCATTTAGAACAGAGATGAGGAAAAACTTTTTCAGTCAGAGAGTTGTGAATCTGTGGAATTCTCTGCCTCAGAGGGCAGTGGAGGCCAATTCTCTGAATACATTCAAGAGAGAGCTAGATAGAGCTCTTAAGGATAGCGGAGTCAGGGGGTATGGGGAGAAAGCAGGAACGGAGTACTGATTGAGAATGATCAGCCATGATCACATTGAATGGCGGTGCTGGCTCGAAGGGCCGAATGGCCTCCTCCTGCACCTATTGTCTATTGTCTATTGTCTATTGTGACGTTTCCGCTCGGTTCATGACCCCCCCAGTCCGAAGAAGGGCATCGACCCGAAACGTCATCTGTTCCTTTTCTACAGAGATGCTGAGTTACTGAGTTTATGTATAAGAAAATAACTGCAGATGCTGGTACAAATCGAAGGTATTTATTCACAAAATGCTGGAGTAACTCAGCAGGTCAGGCAGCATCTACAGAGGGGGAGTTGAAGTGCTCGGCCACCGGGAGATCAGTTTGGCCAATGCGGACCGAGCGCAGGTGTTGAGCGAAGCGATTGCCGAGCCTGCGTTTGGTTTCGCCGATATAAATGTTGGCAGATGATTTGTTGGATCCGCTGGCTGGTGGGGTGGAAGGTGAGAACGAGGGGGACTCTGTCCTTGTTACGAGTGGGGGGAGGGGGAGCAAGAGCGGAGCTGCGGGATGTAGAAGAGACCCTAGTGAGAGCCTCATCTATAATGGAAGAGGGGAAGCCCCGTTTCCTGTTTATGTGTTTATCTTCGGTGTAAACCAGCATCTGCAGTTCCTTCCTGCACTGGAGAAAACTCCTTGGGGGACAACCATTGGGATCAATCCCAATGGAATAACATTGGAGATACTTTTGAAGGATGACATTAGTTAACCAGAAATAATACTGTCAATAATCCTGAAGGTACAACAATGGAATCAATCTCCCAGAGTAACAATGGAGCCAACCACTAAGGAATAACATTGAGGCTCATATTGGGGACAATCTTGGAATAGCTTTGGTGTTCAGTTTTCAGTGAAATATTTGGCTGAATTATAAGGGCTTATGCTGGGCTTGAGTTTCCATTGCTAATTAGGGGTTGGCATCCATTGGCAATGAAACACTTGGTGTTCTCCTTGTTCTAACACTGTTAGGACATTTCCCTGTCAAGGATTGGGGTCATTGTGTACTGTAGATGAATGGTCGTTAAAATTTAAAACCCTGAGATGCATTAGGGTTACAACAGCATTGCAAATTAAGTATCTTTTATCCTGCTTGCCCATCAAACTAAAGTGCAATGTCCCACCAGCTTTGCTAATCTAGATAGAGCTCTTAAGGATAGCGGAGTCTAGATAGAGCTCTTAAGGATAGCGGAGTCAGGGGGTATGGGGAGAAGGCAGGAACGGGGTACTGATTGCGAATGATCAGCCATGATCACATTGAATGGCGGTGCTGGCTCGAAGGTCCGAATGGCCTCCTCCTGCACCTATTGTCAATTGTCTATTGTCTAATTAAGACGGCCCTAGACATCACCTGCTATGTAGAATTCCAATCCACATCCGAATGGTGTATCTACTCACTCATCCCATCTGTCCTGTCCTCTGTCTTTCTCCAACGATGACCGATTATCACTCCAATGATGCTCTCCCATCGTCTGCAATCTGAAAGATATTGAAATCAGAGCAGAACATTTTTCAGCAGGTTCGAGCAAGCTGAGCGCAGAGAAAATTTACGAGGCTGTTTCCAGGATGTTTCAAGGACTCGAGCGTCTGGCTTATAGGGAGAAGTTGAATACGCTGGGATTATATTCCTTGGAGCGCAGGAGAATGAGGGGTGATCTTATGGAGATGTATAAAATTGCAAGAGGAATAGATCGGGTAGATGCACAGAGCTTCTTGCCCAGAGTAGGGGGATCACAGAACTAGAGGACATAGGCGTCAGGTGAAGGGGGAAAGATTTAATAGGGAATCTGAGGGGGTAACCTTTTCACACAAAGGGTAGTGGGCGTATGGAACGAGCTGCCAAAGGAGGTTGTCAAAGGTGGGACTATTGCAACATTTAAGAAACACTTAGACAGGTACATGGATAGGACAGGTTTAGAGGGATATGGGCCAAATGCAGGCAGGTGGGACACATGTAGATGAGACATGTTGGTTGTTGTGGGCAAGTTGGGCCTGTTTCCACACCGAGTCACTCTGTGACTCTAATGCGTCGAGACCTTTCAATTGAGAGAATGGATTCAGAGGCAAGGGCGCTAGGCAGAGAGACACAGCTAGCAGCGGAGCGAAGCTCCCTCAGTGTGGCACGACAGAATCTGCTTCGCGGTGGAAACGGGACCCAACGACTCAGACGGCTGCTCATTCACCCACGGCCGGCGTTATTCAAATGCATGATATTGGAAGATTATAGTGCTTGCTCTGACATTAGGAAGTTAATTTTTTGTAGTGAGCTCATCAATTAGATTGATTAGCTTCTCTCAGCAAAATCAGTATCAGTATCTTTTGGAGCCTCAGGGAAAAGACTTTGATTTGGTCTACTGTCAAATTTAAGATTCATTAAATCTGACAATAACAAACTAATGGCAATTTTTTTTTTCTCCCTGTTTCAAACTCTCAAAAAACACATTGATCAAAGTATTTCAAGGTCAATAAATAAAGATGTGAAGGCTGGAAATGATCATAATTCATGCTGACCGCATCTGGATCTGCGTCTCCCCTTTCCCTGCCTCGTTGGTGATCACAATAGACAATAGGTGCAGGAGGAGGCCATTCGGCCCTTCGAGCCAGCACCACCATTCAATGTGATCATGGCTGATCATTCTCAATCAGTACCCCGTTCCTGCCTTCTCCCCATTCCCCATGACTCCGCTATCCTTAAGAGCTCTATCCAGCTCTCTCTTGAATGCATTCAGAGAATTGGCCTCCACTGCCTTCTGAGGCAGAGAATTCCACAGATTCACAACTCTCTGACTGAAAACGTTTTTCCTCATCTCAGTTCTAAATGGCCTACCCCTTATTCTTAAACTGTGGCCCCTTGTTCTGGACTCCCCCAACATTGGGAACATGTTTCCTGCCTCTAACGTGTCCAACCCCTTAATAATCTTATACGTTTCGATAAGATCTCCTCTCATCCTTCTAAATTCCAGTGTACTTTTAGTTGATCACATACTTTTAGTTGTCAATATTACCAGAGGACGAAGTAAAATCATCAGCTTGAGTTTCCAACAAAATGGCGTGAGAAATCTCATTGAGAGGTGCGTCAATCTCGTGTGTTTAGACTTTACACTTTAGACTTTAGACATTAGAGAAACAGTGCTGAAACAGGCCCTTCCGCCCAGCGAGTCCGTGCTGACCAGCGATCAGCCCGTTTATTAACATGATCCTATACTGTGGCGTGGTGGCGCAGCGGTAGAGTTGCCGCCTTACAGCGAATGCAGCGCTGCAGACCCGGGTTCGATCCCAACCACGGGCGCCGTCTGTACAGAGTTTGTACGTTCTCCCCATGACCCGCGTGGGTTTTCTCCGGGATCTTCGGTTTCCTCCCACACTCCAAAGACGTACAGGTTTGTAGGTTAATTGGTTTGGTAAATGTAAAAATTGTCCCCAGTGTGTGTAGGATAGTGTTAATGTGTGGGGATCGCTGGGCGGCGCGGACCCGGTGGGCCGAAAGGGCCTGTTTCCGCGCTGTATCTCTAAACTAAACTAAACATCCTGAAAACAGCCAGAAATACACACGAAACACTTTGTCGCGAAACAAAACAATGAAATTCTTACTTGCAGCAGCACAACAGATACAGATATATAAACATAGTACTCCGTAAAACCCATAATAAACAACGACAACAAAAACCTTGCAATAAATCATGAGAGGAATAGATCGGGTGGATGCATAGAGTCTCGTGCCCAGAGTAGGTGAATCGAGGAGCAGAGGACATAGGTTTAAGGTCAGGGGGAATAGATTTAATAGGAATCTGAGGGGTAACTTTTTGGGTGGTGGGTGTATGGAACAGGCTGCCAGAGGAGGTAGTTGAGGCAGGGACTATCTCAAAGTTGAAGAAACAATTAGACAGGGACAAGGACAGGACAGGTTTGGAGGGATATGGACCAAATGCAGGCAGGTGAGATGCTGCCTGACCTGCTGAGTTACTCCAGCATTTTGTGTATATATATATATATATATAAGTGTGGACTCAGTGTGCTGAAGAGCCTGTTTCCATGCTGTGTCTCCAAAATAGAATAAACAATTCTAGGAGGTCCCCTACTCAAAATCTGCACCGTTTTACTTCAGTGATGTTTGCCTGCGGCAAAAACATTTGCCTTGAGTGTTATTTGGGCTGCTGTCTACTGCTGCTGTGAATTGTTTACTTTGAACATACCCTTGCTTTTGGCTCCATTGCCCGCTGGGCTGTGTTTGTGCTGCCCTAGCATGGGCGCAGTGCTGAGACCGGTCGATTTCAGGTGCTAGGCAAAGTGTGGATTGGCCAGGGGAAGATATGTTCCTGCTGACGTCTGCCTAAAACCTCGTGGAACACCAAGGGTCTGCTTGGTCTTGCTCGCTGCTTCCATTTATAATGCCAATACTGTCTTATTAGGTGCAAGGAACTGTAGATTCTGGTTTACAAAAAAAAGACTGGAGTAAATACTTGAAGGGTTGCACAGTGGTAGAGTTGCTGTCTTACAGCGCCAGAGAACCGGGTTCTATCCTGACTATGGGTGCTGCCTGTATGGAGTTTGTACGTTCTCCCCGTGACCTGCGTGGGTTATCTCCGGGATCTCCGGGTTCCTCCCACACTCCAAAGACGTGCAGATTTGTAGGCTAATTGGCTTGGTAAAAAATTGTAAATTGTCCCTGGTGTGTGTAGGAAAGTGTTAGTGTTAGACAGGTATGTGGGGGGATATGGACCAAACGTAGGCAAGTGGGACTAGTGTAGCTGGGACATGTTGGCCGGTGCGGGCAAGTTGGGCCAAAGGGCATGTGTCCGCGCTGTGTCTCTAAACAAAACTAAACTAAACTAAACTCAGCAGGTCAGGTAGCATCTCTGGAGAGCATGCTTGGGCGATGTTTCAGGTCGGGACCTTTCTTCAGACTGATTGTGGTGTGGGGTAGGGTAGAGGGGAGAAAGATGGAAGAGAGAAGGGTTCGAACAAAACCTGATAACATAGAACAAATCATAGAGTCGTAGATTCATAGTGTGGTAACAGGCCCTTTGGCCCAACTTGCCCACACCGGCCAATATGTCCCAGCTACACTAGTCCCACCTGCCTACGTTTGGTCCATATCCCTCCAAACCTGTCCTACCCATGTACCTTGAGGAGATTGTTAGGTATGAACATCGACTTCTCCAACTTTAGATAGTTCCTCTGTCCCTCCCTTCCCCTCCTCCTTCCCAGATCTCCCTCTATCTTCCTGTCTCCACCTATATCCTTCCTTTGTCCCGCCCCTCTGACATCAGACTGAAGAAGGGTCTCGACCCGAAACGTCACCCATTCCTTCTCTCCCGAGATGCTGCCTGACCTGCTGAGTTACTCCAGCATTTTGTGAATAAATCTACCCATGTACCTGTCTGTTTCTTAAATGTTGGGATAGTCCCGGCCTCAACTACCTCCTCGGGCAGCTTGTTCCATACACCCACCACTCATTGTGTGAAAAAGTTACCCTTCAGATTCCTATTAAATCTTTTCCCTCGATTCTCGTACTCTGGGTAAGAGACTCTGTGCATCTAGTGTGAACGGGTTAGACAATAATAATAATGTCCCACAACGGAGAAATTCTTAGACAAGATGAGAGAGAGATGGTTGGTGTGGACTCGGTGTGCCGAAGGGCCTGTTTCCATGCTGTATCTTTTAATCAAGTGTCCACAGAGTTAGGCCAACAATGGAGACTGCTGCCTCCGCTGTCAAATAACCCTTTGCTGTTTGCTTCTAAACTCTCATGGGGCAGCATGGATAATTGGAGGAAAATGCTGTGAAAATGTATTTCAGCTCGTCATTGGGAAAGCTGGCTTGTGTGATTTGAAGCCACATTTGAACCCTGTACAGAGGATCTTTTATTTGAGAGAGTTTTGAAATGGTGATGTCGCCAACAGCATTTACTTCAAAGAGCCCCTATTTAATTCACAAACAACGATGGCCTGGGGTTGAGCCTCGAAGTTGGATTCTGCTCTCGGTGAATCTATTGCTGTGTCTCCGGTGAGGGGTGCAATTTCATCTTGCAGGTTTCTCCGGCTGACCTGCTCCACCGGGACTGACGAATAAAATCGTCTGCAGCAGAGGGTTTTTAAGGTCTCTCTCTCATCTTGTCTGACAGGTGTTAAGGGCCACCAGCTGAACGAGTTTGGTCAGAATAAATCCAGGGCCTTGGGGACAGGAGAACACAACAGTAGAAGTGCCTGGAATTCGGGATAACCCGACACTGAGACCTGAGATTGTACAACGCAGAGAGAGCTTAAGAAATGGAAATATCGTGTCACTGCAATCGGTAGAATTTGCAGACTGCACAATGGAGAGATTGACAATGCAGATAGGGGGAGAGTGGAGGGAAAGAAAAATAAAAAAATCACTTTTTCTGCTGCCGGTCTTTAGTTTCTTCTGTTCCGTAATTATTCCGCATAATGCGAGACCTGTTTTTGCTTCCTTATCCCTCAGGTTCTCAGCCTGAGCTCACAAGCAATTGAACAAACTAATTCCAACTCGATCGTTCAACAGCTCACTTCAGTCCAAGTCTCAGAAGGGCAGCCTGACATTTTTCTGTTTCCTGCACTTTCTGTCCCCGAGGCTCTCTGGAGGAATCTGTCGACTCCTGTGTCGACGGATGTGCCGTGTCGGAGATAATGTGGCATTGAGAATCAGATTGTGCTCACTTCTTATACCAGCCTTGTTCACAAAATGCTGGAGTAACTCAGCAGGTCAGGCAGCATCTCAGGAGAGAAGGAATGGGTGACGTTTCGGGTCGAGACCCTTCTTCAGACTCAAGAGTCTGAAGAAGGGTCTCGACCCGAAACGTCACCCATTCCTTCTCTCCTGAGATGCTGCCTGATCTGCTAAGTTACTCCAGCATTTTGTGAATAAATACCATCGATTTGTACCAACATTTGCAGTTATTTTCTTATACCAGCCTTGTCAGCGATAAAGGGCCTGGGTTTAGATGTGTGGGATACGCGGAAGGTAGACACACAGCGTCAGGGTCAATAGACAATAGACCATAGGTGCAGGAGGAGGCTATTCGGCCCTTCGAGCCGGCACCGCCATTCAATGTGATCATGGCTGATCATTCACAATCAGTACCCCGTTCCTGCCTTCTCCCCATATCCCTGGACTCCGCTGTCTTCAAGAGCTCTATCCAGCTCTCTATTGAAAGCTCTATCTAGCTCTTTCACTTGAAAGTGGAATTGGCCTCCACTGCCTTCTGAGGCAGCGAATTCCACAGATTTCCAACTCACTGACTGAAAAAGTTTTTCCACGTCTCCGGTCAGGCAGCATCTCTGGAGAAAACAATAGGTGATGTTTCGGCTTGAGACCTTTCTTCAGACTGTCTGAAGAAGACTGTCTGAGGAAGGATCTCAACCCAAAATGTCACCAATTCCTTTTGCCCAGAGATGTTGTCTGACCAGCTGAGTTACTCCAGCTTTTTGTGTCCAGCCTGGGTTTGGGTGTCTGGGCTAGGGGTTACTTGAAAAGTGTGACCCAATCCAATAAAGTTTTGATTGGCTTCTTAATATCTTCTCAATGCTTACTTAGCTTCTCAATTGCTTACTTACTGAGTATCAGCCCTGTCTCTGCTCTCTCTTATGTAAAAGGGTTAGCAATGGGTCAGATATATATTTAAAAAAAAAAAAAAAAAAAAAAAAAAAAAGCAATGGGTCAGATAAACCAGGTAAAAAAATGCTTAGAGTAGGCAGGTGTTCGGACTCTCACTAGGTAGTAGTCTCCTGTCTCTGAACTCTCTGCACCAGGTGCAAGATGAGCAAGGGGACGGATTATTACCGATAGACACAAAGAACTGCAGAAGACGGTTTGCATCATGAAAGGCACAAAGTGTTGAAGTAACTCAACGTGTCAGGTGACATGCTTGGAGGACATGGATTTGGGTCGGGACCCTTCCACAGACTCAGTTATTACTGATTGCAAAAGGACGCAAAGCGCTGGAGTAATTCAACGAGTCCCTGACGAAAATGGATAGGCAAAGTTTCTGGTCGGGATCCTTCTTTAGGGTCAGTTATTACTGAAAAAGACACAAAGCGCCAGAGTAACTGCAGATGCTGGTTTACAACATAAAAGACACAATGTGCTGGAGTAACTTAAGTATAAGAAAATAACTGCAGATGCTGGTACAAATCGAAGGTATTTATTCACAAAATGCTGGAGTAACTCAGCAGGTCGGGCAGCATCTCAGGAGAGAAGGAATGAAGAAGGGTCTCGACCCGAAATGTCACCCATTCCTTCTCTCCCGAGATGCTGCCTGACCCGCTGAGTTACTCCAGCATTTTGTGAATAAATACCTTCGATTTGTACCAGCATCTGCAGTTATTTTCTTACACAAAGCAGAGATCAAATGTAATCGGGGACAGTCAGACTGGTTGGAGAACTAGGATGGGGGTAGGATGGAGAGAGAAGGAAAACAATGGTTACTTGAAGTTAGAGAAGTCAATATCGAAGAAGGGTCTCGACCCAAAATGTCACCCGTTCCTTCTCTCCAGAGATGCTGCCTGTCCCGCTGAGTTACTCCAGCATTTTGTGTCTATCTACTGTCACAAGTAATCTGCTTAGAATTTTGAAGTGCAGGAATGTTAAAAGAAAAGTCACAGAGCAATAAATCAATTTCCCCGATGTGCTTCCAACACTCCTAATGGGATAAGTCACACTCCTAGCCTCCATGTAATCTATCCGATGTGGTTCGTGCTCGGGAGGAGAGTCTCCAGTACAGTGTCACTTGTCCAATCTTCTGTTGCGGTTAACAAACTGTCTGCAAGGATCACCATTTTCTTCAGGTAGCCGTGACAATAAAATACCTTTGAACCTTTGATCCCAAATTCATTCCAACAGAGCAGGAAGCTCCAGGAGACCGAGTGTACGGACTGGACTGGACTTTGAAAATAGTGACTCTTGCATGTGGCCTCAGTGGACTATTTCTGTACACTTTGCTAATCGGGGATTGTGCTTAGGTACGGCAACACTTTTCTGAACTTTACTTTACTGAACACCATTGAGCATTGAGTTGTACAAATCCTTCTTCATTGTCAAATACATGTTCCCCTCTTACCACACATAAGTTCAAGGTCAGTGTGCAAGGGGGAAGCCCTCCACTTTCAAGTGACTGGGAAATATATTGCCAATCCTTTATTGTTAACGGGTCTACTCTAGGTCAAAACCTGGAGACTCTTGCATGCGGTCTCAGTGGACTATTCCTGTACCCTTTGCTAATCTGTACACTGTGCTTATGCATGGCAATACTTTACTGAACTGTGTGCAAAAGAAGAATTTTGCTGTGCATTCGTACATGTGACAAAAATGCGCAGGAGTAGGGAAAAAACTGCAGATGCTGGTTTAAATCGAAGGTAGACACAAAATGCTGGAGTAACTCAGCGGGTCAGGCAGCATCTCTGGAGGGAAGGAATGGGTTCTTCTGAAGAAGGGTCTCGACCCGAAATGTCACCCATTCCTTCTCTCCCGAGATGCTGCCTGACCCGTTGAGTTACTCTAGCATTTTGTGTCTACTTTCGATTTAAACCAGCATCTGCAGTTTTCTTTCCTATAAATATAAATACAGTCTGAAGAAGGTTCTCGACCTGAAATGTCATGTATTTTTTGTTCTCCAGCAATGCTGACTGTCCCGCTGAGTTACTCCAGCTTTTTGTGTCTATCTTCAGTTTAAACCGGCATCCGCTGTTCCTTCCTACACAATGTAAGTATATATTTAGCTTAACTAAGGTGTGGAGCTTTGAAGAATTTTCCGTCAGTGTCAGCCTTGGCTTAAGGGATAGGACCATTCTTCACCAAATCAGAAGGTTTCCCCTTTAGGTCCACAGCAGAGAGTCCTGCCTAATCTCAGGGTGGCCTCTCGAGTGGGTGCCAAGGAGTGCCGCACTGTCAGAGGTGCTGCCTCTCAAATGAGATTTAGTTTAGTTTAGTGATGCAGCGCAGAAACAGGCCCTTCGGCCCACCATGTCCGTGCCGACCAGCGATCCCCGCACACAAACACGGACAATTGACATTTTCACCAAGCTAATTAGCCTACGAAACTGTCTCTCTTTGGAGTGTGGGAGAAAACTGGAGATCCCAGGGAAAACCCACGCGGTCACGGGGGGAACGTACAAACTCCCGTATATTCAGCACCCTTGGTCAGGATTGAACCCGGGTCTCAGGCGCTGTAAGGCAGCAACTATACCGGTGTGCCACCATGTGTTAAACCAAAGCTCTGTCTATTCTCTTGCAATTTAAAAAAAAAATCCCCTTTGTAACAATTTATAGATCGAGAATTCTCCCTGGTGTCTCAGTCATTATGTATCCCTAAACCACTATAATTAAAATAGATTAAATCATTTACCACAATGCTGCCTGGGCAAACATACAGTGCACAAATTGGCAGTTGTATTTCCTGTTTTATAAGAGGGGTCTTTCTTCAGAAAGATACTTAATTTATTGTAAAACACATTGCAACTTCCTGAGATTGTAGAAAGAATCACCATTTTCTTCAGGTAGCCGTGACAATAAAAGACCTTTGAACATTTGATCCCAAATTCATTCCAACAGGGCAGGAAGCTCCAGGAGACCGAGAGTGCGGACTGGACTGGACTTTGAAAATAGTGACTCTTGCATGTGGCCTCAGTGGACTATTTCTGTACACTTTGCTAATCGGGGATTGTGCTTAGGTACGGCAATACTTTACTGAACTGCATGACAAAAAAGAATTTTGCTGTGCGTTTATTGTAAATGTGACAAAAAAGCACCATTGAGCATTGAGTTGTATAAATCCTTCTTAATTGTCAAATACATGTTCTCCTCTCACCACCCAGAAGTTCAAGGTCAGTATGAAAGGGGGAAGCCCACCACTTTCAAGTGACTTGGAAATATGCAAAAAAAAATGGCAGGATATCTTTCTGTTTGAAACCATTTTGTGTTGTTGCTGAAAGAATCGTACAAAACGCTGGAGGAACTCAGTCTGAGGATGGGCCCTGACCAGAAAAGTCACCTATCCATGTTCTCCAGAGATGCTGCCTGACCCGCTGAGTTACTCCAGCACTCTGTGTCCTTTTGCATAAACCAGAAGTTCCTTGTTTCTGCTACTTGTGCCATTACTGACCTTGGAAATGCCAGATTACATATGTCGTTCTGCAAGAAGGGGTTTTTTTTCTGAACAAATCTGTGGTAGCAATTGTGGCCTTGGATGCAAGGAAAGCCAATGCTTATCGTCAGATAAACGACACAAAGTGCTGGAGTATATTTATTCCCTGGAATTTAGAAGGATGAGAGGGGATCTTATATAAACATATAAGATTCTTAAGGGATTTGACAGGCTAGATGCAGGATAAATGTTCCCGATGTTGGGGGAGTCCAGAACCAGGGGTCACTGTTTAAGAATAATGGGTAGGCTGAGATGAGAAAAAAAGTTTTCACCCAGAGAATTGTGAATCTGTGGAATTCTCTGCCACAAAAGGCAGTGGAGGCCAATTCACTGGATATTTTCAATAGACAATAGACAATAGGTGCAGGAGTAGGCCATTCGGCCCTTCAAGCCAGCACCGCCATTCAATGTGATCATGGCTGATCATTCTCAATCAGTATCCCGTTCCTGCCTTCTCCCCATACCCCCTGACTCTGCTATTCTTAAGAGCTCTATCTAGCTCTCTCTTGAATGCATTGAAAATTTCAAGAGAGAGTTAGATATAGCTCTTAGGGCTAAAGGAATCAAGGGGTATGGAGAGAAAGCAGGAACAGGGTACTGATTTTGGATGATCAGCCGTGATTATATTGAATGGCGGTGCTAGCTCGAAGGGTCGAATGGCCTATTCCTGCACCTATTTTCTATGTTTCTATGTTTCTAGCAACTCAGCAGTTCAGGCGGTATCTCTGGAGAACATGGTGATGTTTCGGGTGTGACTGTTCTTCAGACTGATTGTGGTGGGGGGGGAGTTGGGTGGGAGGAGGCGGGGGGGGGGGAGGGAAGGGGGGGGGTGAGAAAGCTGGAAGACAAGTGGGAGCAGGACAAAGCCTGGCATTGACAGGGTGCTTTTTTGCAATCCCAGCACTGATAAACACTGAACACACAAAGCTCTCACCACACATTTGTGGGTTGCAAACCCATTGGGTTAGATGTGTGTGCAAGTGTGGCTGGAAGTTACCTGATGTTTATGCATGTTTTTGTACAAAATAAATTATTTCTCGTATCTGTGATGTTACAGTAAATTAATCACATGCAAATGAATAGTTTTCAAACTGTTTTCATTAACAGATAATGTTAGCTTTTTAATAATTTTGTAATGACTGTGGGATAATTTCAACAACCTGCAGAAGTTGAAAATATGAAGTTTAACTTGGACCAGCGCGGATAAATTATATTTTTCCGCTGGTGAATGAAATCTTCTGCGTTGCTTTGCAGAGGAAAGAAAATGTGCTTCTCGAGATGCAGAGGGCATAAGAATTAGGTGTAACTAGACAAAGTGGACCCGTTGGGCCCAAACCTCTCCTGCATTGATGCAACACCCTGTTCTCCTTCCCCCCCCCTCCCCTCTCCCTTCTCCCCCACTCCCCCCTTCCCCCCTCCCTCCTCCCCTTCCCCTCCTTTTAAACTTTAAAATGTGAATAATTTAAAAAATATAAGACCGATTTCAATAAAACTACTTGCATCATCACTAAAGTGACAATGGTGAGTAAGGTGGGCCTAAAATTGTCGTGCTATCGTGTTCCGTTTTGGTTGAAGTTCAGTCACAAACAAGATAACAAACGAGAGTTTTAGTATATAGATATCAGGTTGCAGCACCTCACCAAGCAACTTCAGATCAGGGGCAACATGGCTTTGATGCACAATTAAGGATGGCACGGTGGCGCAGTGGTAGAGTTGCTGCCAGACAGCGCCATGGACCCAGGTTCCGTCCTGACCACCATTGTGGCCTCTATGGACTTTGTACCTTCTCCCCGTGACCTGGGTGGGTTTACTCTGGGAGCTCTGGTTTCCTCCCACACTCCAAAGACGTGTAGGTTTGTACGCTCCGGTAAAATTGTAAATGATCCCTGGTGTGTAGGATAGTGCTAGTGTACGGGGTGACCATGGGCCAGCACAGACTTGGGTGGGCTGAAAGGCCTGTTTCCGTGCTGTATCTCGAAACAAAACTAACCTAAACTATAAACGAAACGAAACTAAACGAAAATAAACGAAACGAAACGAAACGAAACGAAACTTAACTTAACTTAACTTAACTTAACTTAACTTAACTTAACTTAACTTAACTTAACTTAACTTAACTTAACTTAACTTAACTTAACTTAACTTAACTTAACTTAACTTAACTTAACTTAACTTAACTTAACTTAACTTAACTTAACTTAACTTAACTAAAGAATAAAGTTCATTTGGAGAGTCATGGAAGCAGCACATTCAGCCTAATTCACCCATGCCGACCAAGATGCTTCATCCATTTGCCTCTTCTGGTCCAAATCCCTCTAAACTTTTCCAATGCCTGTGCCTGCCCTATGTTTGATGAAGTGTTCTTCATGCATCGCCTGTCCACGTCCTCCACAGATGCTGCCTGACCCGCAGACTTAGGGGCCTGTCCCACATAGGTGCTTTTTTGGGCGACTGTCATAGTCGTAGCAGGTCGCTGAAAAAACGGTGACTGGACCCCCCCCTACGACAATGTCTACAACAAGCTACAACAACCTACCACCTAGTTGACGTCAAGCTACGGCAAGCTACTGACAACCGGCGACCCAATCGTCGCGACGTAGGACGTCCACCTACGACAACCTACGACCATGCAGGCGACAACCTAGGACAACCGAAGTCAACCTACGTCTACCCGCGACAAGCTACGACCGTGTCGGCGACAACTGAAGACAGTTTAGAGGTATCACAAAATGTTGGAGTAACTCAGCAGATCAGGCAGCATCTCTGGAGAGAAGCAATGGGTGACGTTTCGGGTCGAGACCCTTCTTCAGAATGATGTCAGGGGGGGCGGGACAAAGAAAGGATATAGGTGGAGACAGGAAGACAGTGGGAGAACTGGGAAGGGGGAGGGGAAGAGAGGAACTATCTAAAGTTAGAGAAGTCAATGTTCATACTGCTGGGCTGCAAGCTGCCCAGGCGAAATATGAGGTGCTGTTCCTCCAATTTCCAGTGGGCCTCAATATGACACTGGAGGAGGCCCATGACAGAAAGGTCAGACTGGGAGTGGGAGGGGGAGTTGAAGTGCTGAGCCACCGGGAGATCAGGTTGGTTCGGGCGGACTGAGCGAAGGTGCTAAGCGAAACGCTCGCCGAGCCTGCGTTTGGTCTCGCCGATGTAAAGAAGTTGACATCTGGAACAGCGGATACCGTATCTTGCCCGCTCGCTTCCTGGCACTTGCAGTGTACAGTTCGTCAATGTGGGGAAGGTTGCAGCCAACAACCTTCTCAGCTGATTGAACGATCCGTTGCAGCCTCCGGATGTGGTGCTTGGTGGCTGAGCCAAACCAGACCATGATGGAGAAGGTGAGGACGGACTCAATGGTAGCAGTATAGAATTGGACCATCATTGCCTGTGGCAGATTGTGTTTCCTCAGATATACTTTCCTCAGTTCCTCAGAATATAAGCATAAGTGAGTCTTAAATAAAAGCAGAAAAGACGGGAGATACAATTAGCATTTCAGGTCAAGTTCATATCTAGTCTGCCCTATTAGACTTTTCCTGCATTGTCTGCTCCCATTTCAAATTTCCAGCAGTTCCTAAAGTTTGCTTTTGAGAGGAAGTCTTGGTGAGGTTCTGTGGAGGTTTGATTGCTGCTTATTACTGCACACAATTATGATCTGTGTGTCTGCATGGCGGGACGACACCCACGCAGTTGCAGGGCAAATGTGTAAACTCCAGGCACGGGAACATCTGAAATGGAAACAGTGAATGCTGAGAGCACTCAGCGGGGCAGGGGGTATCCGCAGAGAGAAGAAACAGGCCGCGCAGACGAGCAGGGATTGAACCCAGGTCACTGGAGCGGTGAGGCAGCAGCTCCACCAGCTGCCACACTGAACCGCCCTGCGATGAAGGTGGTGAGTACATTCAATATTAGGATTGAAGGAGTTTTGAAAACAAGTGGATTTTAAGAAAACAAGTGGAATAAAGAATAATATCTTGGGTGTAAACCAACATCTGCAGTTCCTTCCGACAGATGTTTAGTTAGAAAATTCATGGAGTTTCGTTTAGTTTAATTAGTTTAAGTTTGTTTGAATTTAGTCGAGTTTAGTTTAATTTAGTAAAGTTTATTTGAGTTTAGTCGAGTTTAGTTAAGTTTGTTTGAGTTTAGTCGAGTTTAGTTTAATTTAGTTGTTTAATTGAGTTTAGTCGAGTTTTGTTTAATTTAGTTAAGTTTAGTTGAGTTGAAAGTTGAGTAAAGTCAGTCTGAAGAAGTGTCTCGACCCGAAGCGTCGCCCATTCCTTCTCTCCCGAGATGCTGCCTGACCTGCTGAGTTACTCCAGCATTTTGTGAATAAATCGAGTTGAAAGTAGAGTTGAGTTGAGTTGAGTTTAGTTTAGTTTAGTTTAGTTTAGTTTAGTTTAGTTTAGTTTAGTTTAGTTTAGTTTAGTTTAGTTTAGTTTAGTTTAGTTTAGTTTAGTTTAGTTTAGTTTAGTTTAGTTTAGTTTAGTTTAAGTTTACTTTAGTTCAGAGATACAGCAAGGAAACAAGTGGATTTTAAGAAAACAAGTGGAATAAAGAATAATATCTTGGGTGTAAACCAGCATCTGCAGTTCCTTCCAACAGATGTTTAGTTAGAAAATTCATGGAGTTTATTTTAGTTTAATTAGTTTAACTTTGTTTGAGTTCAGTCGAGTTTAGTTTAATTTAGTTAAATTTATTTGAATTTAGTCGAGTTTAGTTAATTTAGTTAAGTTTATTTGAGTTTAATCGAATTTAGTTTAATACAGTTAAATTTATTTGAATTTAGTCAAGTTTAGTTTAATTTAGTTAAGTTTATTTGAGTTTAGGTGAGTTTAGTTAAGTTAGTTTGAGTTTAGTTTAATTTAGTTAAGTTTAGTTGAGCTTAGTCGAGTTTAGTTTAATTTAGTTACGTTTATTTGAGTTTAATTGAGTTTAGTTAAGTTTGTTTGAGTTTAGTCGAGTTTAGTTTAATTTAGTTAAATTTATTTGAATTTAGTCGAGTTTAGTTTAATTTAGTTAAGTTTATTTGAGTTTAGTCGAGTTTGGTTTAACTTAGTTAAGTTTAGTTGAGTTGAAAGTTGAGTTGAGTTGAGTTGAGTTGAGTTGAGTTTAGTTGAAGTTTACTTTAGTTCAGAGATACAGCAAGGAAACAGGCCCTGTGGCCCACCAAGTCCACACTGACCATCGATCACCAATTCACACAAGTTTTATATTGTCGGAATTTGGCATCCATTCCCTGCACACTAGGAGCAATTTACCGAGACCAATTAACCTACAAACCCGCACGTCTTTGGGATGCAGGAGGAAACTGGAGCACCCCCTAGGAAACCAACCCGGTCACAGGGAGAAGGTGCAATAGTTTGCTTTTGAGAGGATGTCCTGCTGAGGGTCTGTGGAGGTTTGATTGCTGCTTATTACTGCACACAATTTTGATCTGTGTGTCTGCATGACGGATTACACCCACGCAGTTGCAGGGCAAATGTGTAAACTCCAGGCACGGGAACATCTGAAATGGAAACAGTGAATGCTGGGATTGAACCCAGGTCACTGGAGCAGTGAGGCAGCAGCTCCACCAGCTGCCACACTGAACCGCCCTGCGATGAGGATGGTGAGTACATTCAACACTAGGATTGAAGGAGTTTTGAAAACAAGTGGATTTTAAGAAAACAAGTGGAATAAAGAATAATATCTTGGGTGTAAACCAGCATCTGCAGTTCCTTCCTACAGATGTTTAGTTAGAAAATTCATGGAGTTTCGTTTAGTTTAATTAGTTTAAGTTTGTTTGAGTTTAGTCGAGTTTAGTTTAATTTAGTTAAGTTTAATTGAGTTTACACAGGCAGCGGGTAGAGATGCTGCCTCACAGCACCCGAGACCGGGGTTTGATCGTGACCTTGTGTGCTGTCTGTGCGGAGTTTGCCTGCTCCCCCTGTGTCTGTCTGGTCTTCCTCCTGATATCAAAGGAATTTCACCGTGCAGTTACCTATGTGACAATAAAGCTCTATTGAGCCATTGAAAATTGTCAATCAGAAAAGTGTTATGTCTCTGTAACTTATGGTTGGTTTAGTTGAAGATGGACACAAAATGCTGGAGTAACTCGGCAGGACAGGCCAGCATATCTGGAGAGAAGGAATGGGTGACATTTCGGGTCGAGACCTTTCTTCAGACTGATGTAAAGCTGGTTTAGTTGAAGAAGGGTCTCGACCCGAAACGTCACCCATTCCTTCTCTCCTGAGATGCTGCCTGACCCGCTGAGTTACTCCAGCATTTTGTGATACCTCTGGTTTAGTTGAGTTTAGTTTGGAGATACAGCAGAAAAACAGGCCCTTCGACCCACCGAATCCGCACCGACAAATTGGCTCAAATTGACCCACCGCAAATTGGCTCGTAGGGCCGAATGGCCTACTCCTGCACCTATTTTCTATGTTTCTATGTTTCTATGACCAGTATTCCCTGCACATTAACACTATCCTACGCACACACAAGGGACAATTTTACATTTATACCAAGCCAATTAACCTACAAACCAGTGTGTCTTTGGAGTGTGGGAGGAAACCGAAGATCTCGGAGAAAACCCACGCAGGTCACGGGGAGAACGTACAAAAACTCCGTACAGACAGCACCAGTGGTCGGGATCACTGACGGCTACGTTTAGATGTTTGAGGTCATCCGAAGCCTCGGCAGCTCAAATCAAATTATCAAACAATAAAATACCAGCAAATTAACGTGGCCTTTCCTTGTGTCCACAGCAAGCTGAAACTCGCATGGGACAATCGATCGCGTGCATCATCAGTCACTCTGGATATAGTTTCTCAGCCTGGGATAATTATCGTTAAGAAGCTTACACATGCCTGAGTGATTTGCTTTTTTTTAATGCAAAACTTTACCCAAGGAATTCAAGCTTTTCATCGCAGGGTTACAAGAGTGAATATGCTCCAAGCAACAGAATGGATTACTTGCAACATATTTCTTATCTGCATAATCCATTCCGATAAGGTGTCAAATTAGTATGTTAATGCTGAAATCCTGTTAGCTCATACAGTCAGGATACAAGGCAGATAATTTACCTAATGCATTCTGCTGTAATTTCTGCAGGCCAATTTCACTCTAATATTTGCCAAATGCTTAATGATTCAAATTTAGTACTTGCAAGAAAAATGACTGACGTTTTCTTCTCCCCATTGGGTAAATTAAACTCACTTCATCAAATGGGTTTCTCTGGATTGATAAAGGCTGCTCCATTTGGGTGGGAGTACTGCAGTAAGTGCAGTAAATTAAAAACAATTTACAAAATGTTGTGCTTAGGCCTTGTGAGATGGTCCGAAGAAGGATCTCGACCCGAAATGTCTGGTTTTGTCTGGAATCAGACTTGTGAAGAATCCTGCAAACAATCTTAGGTTTTGTCCTCACTCTGCAGCAAAGGCTGGCTACCTTTTCATTGTTTAGTTTGGCTTGGAGATACAGCGCGGAAACAGGCCCTTCAGCCCAACGAGTCCGCGCCAACTTCCTACCATCCAGTCCATCTTCACAGTGCGTTGCGTCAGGAAGGATATGAAGAATTGTCACGGACGCCTGGCTCAGCCTCAGTTAGGGTAATTAGTCAGGGCACGGGAAGGAACTGCAGAGGCTGGTTTAAACCGAAGATGGACACCAAAAGCTGCAGTAACTCAGCGGGTCAGGCAGCATCCCTGGAGAGACGGAATGGGTGACGTTTCGGGTCGAGGTCCTTCTTCAGACATAAGGGTGTCAAGGATTATGGGGAGAAGGCAGGAGAATGGGGTTGAGAGGGAGAGACCGATCCCCCATGATTGAATAACGGGTTTATTCTGCTCCGGACTGCTTTGTGGAGTTTGCATGTTCTCCCTGTGACTTTCCTCCCTGATCACAAGGCCGGGCAGATTTGTGGGTTAATTGGCCTCTATTATTTCGCACCTTATGGATCGGCCATGATTGAATGGCGGAGTGGACATAGTGGGCCGAATTGCCTAATTCTGCTTCTGGAACTTATGGACTTATCAACTCTCACACACTGGTCATTCCCTTTTCTCTCTATTAACTGCAGGGAGTTTGAAAGCCAAGACCTCCAGACTTAGGTACAGCTTCTACCCCACAGATGGCCATCAGTCTCCAGAACCAGTCAGAGGCAAAATGTGTAGGAGAAAAACTGCAGATGCTGGTAAAAACCGACGGTAGACACAAAATGCTGGAGTAACTCAGCGGGTCAGGCAGCATCTCGGGAGAGACGGTCTGAAGAAGGGTCTCGACCCGAAACGTCACCCATTCCTTCTCTCCCGAGATGCTGCCTAACCCGCTGAGTTACTCCAGCATTGTGTGTCTACCTCCAGAAACAATCACCTCTTCCACACCTCTACGTCTTGTACGCTTATTCAAAACTCTGCCTCATGCAGTTATTTTGTTATCATACATTTAATATAAATCTAATAAAAACATAAATATTAAATATTTTAAAATTTTTAATATATTTTTTGCACTCTTTCAGAATCCACTCCGATCTTTACACCGTTCAGCAGCTTTGCATTCATTGTCGTATGCATTGTATTTATCATTACCGTCTGCATGTTATTAACTCTGTGATCTTCATGCAAACAAGAAATGTCATTGCACTCTCGTGTAAATGACAGTAAACTAATCTGAATCTGAATCCGAACCATCAGCCATCCATGTACTCAAACCCAACGATAAATCTATTTGTTTTAATCTCCCCACATTCTCATCAACGCTCCCGAGATTCTATCACATAACCACCTGCTGGGGGCAACTTTAAAGTGGCCAATTAACCTACCAAGCCGAACATCTTTGGGATGTCGGGGGGGAAATGGAGGAAACTCATGGGTCGCATGGAGAACGTGTAAAATCCACGCAGACAGCTACACGGCACGGCGGCGCAGCGGTAGAGTTGCTGCCTCACAGCGCCAGAGACCCGTGTTTGAACCTGACAGTGGGTGCTGTCTGTATGGCGTTTGTACGTTCTCCCTGTGACCACATGGGTTTTCTCCAGCTGCCGTGGATTCCTCCCACACTCAATAGACAATAGACAATAGACAATAGACAATAGACAATAGGTGCAGGAGGAGGCCATTCGGCCCTTCGAGCCAGCACCACCATTCAATGTGATCATGGCTGATCATTCTCAATCAGTACCCCATTCCTGCCTTCTCCCTGTGCCCCCTGCTATCGATTAAGAGCTCTATCTAGCTCTCTCTTGAATGCATTCAGAGAATTGGCCTCCACTGCCTTCTGAGGCAGAGAATTCCACAGATTCACAATTCTGACTGAAACAGTTTTTCCTCGTCTCAGTTCTAAATGGCCTACCCCTTATTCTTAAACTGTGGCCTCTTGTTCTGGACTCCCCCAACATTGGGAACGTGTTTCCTGCCTCTAACGTGTCCAACCCCTTAATAATCTTATACGTTTCGATAAGATCTCCTCTCTTCCTTCTAAATTCCAGTGTATACAAGCCTAGTCGCTCCAGTCTTTCAACAGTCCCGCCATTCCAGGAATTAACCTAGTAACCTAGTCAAAAGAGGTGTCAGAAAATAACTGCAGATGCTGGTACAAATCGAAGGTAACACAAAATGCTGGAGTAACTCAGCGGCTCAGGCAGCATCTCAGGAGAGAAGGAATGAGATGCTGCCTGACCCGCTGAGTTACGCCAGCATTTTGTGATACACTCAAAAGAGGTGCAGATTTGTAGGTTAATTGGCTTTGGCGCATTGTAAATTGTCCCTGGTACATCGGATAATGGTCGTGTATGGGGTGATCGCTGGTCGGCATGGACTCAGTGGAGTGAAGGGTCTGTTCCCACGCTGTATTGTAAAGTCCAAAGTCTAAAGTCTAAAGCTACTGATGCCAGGATTGAACCCTGGTCACTCGTGCTTTGAGGCAGCAGACCGACTCGCTGTATTGCTGTGTTGACTCTATTGCTTGCATCTTCTCAAATGTACCTGAAGGCAATCTTGACATTCCCAGGTTGCAGATTCATCAATTGGGTGTAAACAACCACTGGGCATCAATGGTGTTTGGTGGCTCTACATTGCAATAAGCCCAATGAGTGAGGACTGGACAAGCCTCTATTCATGGCGACCAATGACTTGAGTTAGCCAAAGTTAATTTGGTTTTTATTTCATGTGCTTATATTCAAAAAGTGTGAGACATGAGAGACCCAATGGGATTTTCTCTTTCCTTACTGGATGAAGTTACAATGAAGTCACAATTGTAATTTGAATTTGGGGTATCGGTCACTTTTGCAAGCAGTTTCTCTCATCCTGACAGTGGTTTCACCTCTGGGTCAGAACGTGGTGTGTTCATAAGGTCATACGTGATAGGAGTAGAATTAGGCCATTCGGCCCATCAAGTTCAAGTAGGTTCAAGTCCTACTCTAGAAATTTCAGCACATTCGACCCACCGAGTCAACTGCACCATTCGATGATGGCCGATCTGTCTTTCTCTCCCAATCTCAAAGGTAGGGGAAAGGACAGGAATCACGAGGACAAGAACCAACTTTGTTCCCCGCATAAGCAGCAGTGTGATGCTGCAGATATTGGCACGAGCCGTAACTCTGGTCAGTGACGCAGCTTTTCTGTGCATTGGTTAATTGCGAGCGTCTGGGTCAGCATTGGTAACTCGGAGCTCAAATCCTTTGGCACCTGCTCCTATAAACCTGTATTAGTTAATCCGGTTAATTGTGGTGACCCAATTCGGTCACATGCTTTTGCCAATTCTTTTTAAGTTGTAGAACTATTGTTAGGCTGCATTTGGAGTATTGCATGCATTTGGAGTATTGCATTCCCCATTACAGGAAGGATGTGGAGGGTTTTGGAATCATCCTACCACAACCAGAGAGCAGTGCTGAACTACTATCTACCTCTTTGGTGACCCTCGGACTATCCTTGATTGGTCTTTGCTGGATTTACCTTTGCACTAAACGTTATTCCCTTAGTTATCATGTATCTATACGCTGTAAATTGATCGATTGTAATCATGTATTGTCTTTCTGCTGGCTGGTTAGCACGCAACAAAAGCTTTTCACTGTACCTCGGTACACGTGACCATAAAGTAGATTGAAACTGAAACTGATCAGCAATTATATTGTGGGCTGACGAGCTTGTTTCCTGTGCTGCACTGTTCTATGTTCTATATGTCTTTTGTTCTATGTTTCCCCCCTGGCCTAGTTACTCATACAGCCTTTCAACCTGGTGGAACAGGTTTAAAGAGATCAAAACTGCTGGAAAACCTCAGTAGTTCAGGCAGCATCTGTGGAAGGAATCAGACGGTGAACATTTCAATCCGAGTACTGTACTCGGCGTGAAGAGGAAAGATAATCAGTACAACGGGCGGCACGGTGGCGCAGCGGTAGAGTTGCTGCCTCACGGCACCAGAGACCCGGGTTCGATCCTGACGACAGGTGCTGTCTGTACGGAGTTTGTAAGTTCTCCCTGTGACTGTGTGGGTTTTCTCCGGGTGCTCCGGTTTCCACCCGCATGCCATAATTGTACAGGCTTGTAGGCTAATTGGATTTGCTAAAAATTGTTAAAAAAATTGTCCCTAGTGTGTGTAGGATAGTGTTAGTGTAGAAGGGGGATTGCTGGTTGGCGCAGACTTGGTGGGCTTGAAGGGCCTGTTTCCGCGCTGTATGTCTGAAGTCTAAAGTTTAATGAGGCCTGAAAAGATGATCGTAGGGTGGTGAGGATCAAGCATTGAAGGCTGGTCAAGCAGATCATTATTCCACTCGCATGAATAAACCTCTTCACCTCTGCAGATTTGAACAAAAACATGCTCGACTGCACCACCGCACGCAAACAGTCCCCATGATCCATAAATAAGAGTCAGAACTGGGGTCGGCTTAGAGAACATTCAGCATTGCAGAATATTCCGTCTCATCAGCTGGATGTTCTGTATTGTTAATGCTGGTTTGTGTTGACACAAGTTAGATGGGATCAGCTATCACTGCAGAAGAGTTATCCTTCTCATAATTCAAAGGCTCCTTATATAACACGCCTGCTTCATTTTACCCCTGATTAATTGCATCTGTGAAGAAGGGTCTCGACCCGAAACGTCACCCATTCCTTCTCTCCAGAGATGCTGCCTGTCCCGCTGAGTTACACCAGCATTTTGTGATACCTCTGGTTTAGTTGTGTTTAGTTTGGAGATACAGCAGGGAAACAGGCCCTTCGACCCACCGAATCCTCACCGGCCAGCAATCCCTGCACATTAACACTATCCTACACACACACAAGGGACAATTTTACATTTATACCAAGCCAATTAACCTACAAACCTGTACGTCTTTGGAGTGTGGGAGGAAACGGAAGATCTCGGAGAAAACCCACGCAGGTCACAGGGAGAACGTGCAAACTCCGTACAGACAAGCGACCGTCATTTTGTGTCTATTTTCAGTTTAAACCAGCATCTGCAGTTCCCATCTCCCAATCTGTAGGTGCCAAGTATCATTCGATGATTGTGTCCAGTTTCCAATGGATAGAATTGAATTTTATCACTAAAATGTATAAATATTGCTTATTGTATTGCACACACGAACCAAATCAGCATACTTGCATCAGACGTATGGGCTCAGATTGAAGCCTTATTTTGTATCACCTTTTTATCAATTACCTTCCAGGTTTTGTATTTTAGTTGAATTTATTGTCATGTACGGAGATACAGTGAAAAGCTTTGTTGCATGCTAACCAGTCAATGGAAAGACTATATATGATTACAACTGAGCCATCCACAGTGTACAGATATAGGATAGACAATGGACAATAGGTGCAGGAGGAGGCCATTCGGCCCTTCAAGCCAGCACCACCATTCAATGTGATCATGGCTGATCATTCTCAATCAGTACCCCGTTCCTGCCTTCTCCCCATATCCCCTGACTCCGCTATCCTTAAGAGCTCTACCTAGCTCTCTCTTGAATGCATTCAGAGAATTGGCCTCCACTGCCTTCTGAGGCAGAGAATTCCACAGATTCACAACTCTGACTGAAAAAGTTTTTCCTCATCTAGGTTCTAAATGGCCCACCCCTTATTCTTAAACTGTGGCCCCTTGTTCTGGACTCCCCCAACATTGGGAACATGTTTCCTGCCTCTAACGTGTCCAACCCCTTAATAATCTTATACGTTTCGATAAGATCTCCTCTCATCCTTCTAAATGCCAGTGTGTACAAGCCTAGTCGCTCCAGTCTTTTATACAAGCCTAGTCTATCCAGTCTTTAATGGGAATAACTCAGCGGGCCAGGCAGCATCTCTGGAGAAAAGGAATAGGTGATGTTTTGGGTCAAGACCCTTCTTCAGACGGATAAAGGGTCTCAATCCGAAATGGCACCAGTTCCTTTTCTCCAGAGATGCTGCCTGACCCGCTGAATTTACTCCAGCATTGTGTGTCTATCTTCGGTGTAAGTCAACATCAGCAGTCCCTTCCTGCACATAAAGTGACTAGCGTTTGATGCAAGATGATGTCCAGTAAATGTCCAATTAAAGATAGTCCGAGGGTCTCCAGTGAATACTCAAAGACACCTGAGTTTGTAGGGTTAATTGGCCTCTGCAAAACTGCCCCAAGTGGGCAGGTAGTCAATGATAAATTAGAAGAACATAGAACTAATGTGAACGGGTGATTGATAATCAGCACGGACTCAGTGGGCCGAAGGGCCTGTTTCATGCTATAGCTCCATAACTAAAACCAAACCAAAATATGCATGCCCTAAGCTTTTCGCACAATAAGGCTGTAAAGTGACCACAGCAGAAGATGAGTGTCAGACACAAAATGCTGGAGCAACTCAACGGGTCAGACAGCATCTCTGGAGAAAAGGAATAGGTGACATTTCGGGTCGAGACTTGTGGGCTTCAATCTTGACCCAAAACGTCACCAATTCCTTTTCTCCAGAGATGCTGTCTGGCCCACTGGACTACCCCAGCTTTTTGTGTCCATCTTTGGTTTCAGTCAGTATCTGCAGTTCCTACTGACACAGAAGATGTATTGTTGTTCCTTGAACTGCATTTGGCCTCATTGATTGAAAGATATAGGAGGGAAACACCACCCTTCAGCCTATCGAGTCCACGCCGACCATCGATCACCCATTCACGCTAGTTCTATATTATCCCACTTTCTGACCCGCTCCGAGCACATTGGGAGTGATTTTACAGCAGCCTGGAAACCCACGTGTCCTTTGGGGATGTGGGAGGAAACCAGAGCGCCCGGAGCAAACCCACGAGGTCACAGGAGACAAACGAAAACTGCACACCGACAGTACCTGAGCTCAGGATCGAACCGGGGTCTCCGGTGCTGGAGGCAGCGGCTCTACCAGCTGCATCACTGTGCCGCCCAATGCAGGAAGACACAGGAAGAGAGATAGATCAGAGTGGGAGCAAGATGGAGAATTAAAATGATAAAGATTAGCCCGAGATCTCTGTGGCTGCAAGACAGCTGTGCCTCTGAGCCAGCAGAACATGAGAGATCCAGATGTTTATGCGGCCAACATTATCACCTCGAGCTTTTATAATTCATTAATTAATTGTATTCCGATAGGAGCTGTTGTGTGCTTTGAACGGTTATCTCTGGGCCATTTCTCCAATCCTTCGCATTGCTTGTCAAATTTCATAAAGTCCCTCAGAGTCCAACATCCCACCTCGAACAGTTGGCAGTGATGGGATGGGATTTGACCTCGCATCTCCACAACAGTAACCCAGAACCCTGGCTGCTCGTTCAAGATGTTATGATAATGCAGCACAATGCCCACTGCACCTTGAATCTATAAGGCAGTGTAAGAAACAGTGGTTCACCGATGAAAGACTTCACTGCTCACCGTCTCCTTGCCCCTCACCATATGGACATGAGCCGAAGTGTTTAATGAGTACTTGTCCCTCTCCACACTCACTGGGCTCTTGTCCAAACCTTTATTAGTTATCATAAATTGGCATATGAAGAAAGACTTTCATATGAAGAAAGACTGGATAGACTTGGCTTGTACTCGCTGGAATTTAGAAGACTGAGGGGGGGATCTTATAGAAACATATAAAATTCTTAAGGGGTTGGAGAGGCTAGATGCGGGAAGATTGTTCCCGATGTTGGGGAAGCCCAGAACCAGGGGTCACAGCTTAAGGATAAGGGGGAAGTCTTTTAGGACCGAGATGAGAAAATATTTCTCCACACAGAGAGTGGTGAGTCTGTGGAATTCTCTGCCACAGAAGGTAGTTGAGGCCAGTTCATTGGCTATATTTAAGAGGGAGTTAGATGTGGCCCTTGTGGCTAAAGGGATCAGGGGGTATGGAGAGAAGGCAGGTACAGGTTACTGAGCTGGACGATCAGCCATGATCATATTGGATGGCGGTGCAGGCTCGAAGGGCCGAATGGCCTACTCCTGCACCTATTTTCTATGTTTCTATGGCATGGGCACCAGTGAAGGAACACACAGGGTAAGAAACTCGTGGCGGCACGGTGGCGCAGCGGTAGAGTTGTTGCCTTACAGCGAATGCAACACTGGAGACCCGGGTTCGATCCTGACTACGGGCGCTGTCTGTACGGAGTTCGTACGTTCTCCCCGTGACCTGCATGGGCTTTCTCCGAGATCTTCGGTTTCCTCCCACACTCGAAAGACGTACAGGTTTGTAGGTTAATTAGATTGGTAAATGTAATAGTTGTCCCTAGTGGGTGTAGGATAGTGTTAATATGCGGGGATCGCTGGGCGGCGCGGACCTGGTGAGCCAAAGGACCTGTTTCCGCGCTGTATATATAAACTGAACTAAAATAAATGATTCTTTTCTTTCTGGGATTTGCTTAAAACAACCTAGCTGTTGCTGCCTTTACCTTGGCTAAACGTTATTCCCTCATCATGTATCTCTGCACTGCAAAGGGCTCGATTGTAATCATGTATTTTCTTTCCGCTGACTGGATAGAACGCAACAAAAGCCTTTCACAGTACCTCGGTACACGTGACAATCAAGGAGACTGAATAACCTTGAGTTTTTCCCCCTCCTCTCGGCCTCTGTTTTACCAGTAGAAGCAGCAGCTGAGGGCCTGATTCCAGGAATTCACTCCTGGCATGGACATGCAGGGAACAGATGGGTGTGGATCACATGGATATTTTTACGGCTGAGTTGGACAAATTCTTGATTAGGACGGGTGTCAAGGCAGCCCGGAGCTTCATTTTTCGAGGGTCAAGAAGACCGAGAGGGAAGAACACCATTCCCGGTTGCCAAGCACGTTAACAATAGACAATAGGTGCAGGAGGAGGCCATTCGGCCAGCATCACCATTCAATGTGATCATGGCTGATCATTCTCAATCAGTACCCCATTCCTGCCTTCTCCCCATACCCCCTGACTTCGCTATCCTTAAGAGCTCTATCGAGCTCTCTCT
Organism: Rhinoraja longicauda; assembly: GCF_053455715.1. NCBI lineage: Eukaryota > Metazoa > Chordata > Chondrichthyes > Rajiformes > Arhynchobatidae > Rhinoraja > Rhinoraja longicauda. The sequence continues at coordinate 11,982,465 of NC_135988.1, forward strand.
TGAATGCATTCAGAGACTTGGCCTCCACTGCCTTCTGAGGCAGAGAATTCCACAGATTCACAACTCTGACTGAAAAAGTTTTTCCTCATCTCCATTCTAAATGGCCTACCCCTTATTCTTAAACTGTGGCCCTTGGTTCTGGACTCCCCCAACATTGGGAACATGTTTCCTGCCTCTAACATGTCCAACCCCTTAATAATCTTATATGTTTCGATAAGATCCCCTCTCACCCTTCTAAATTCCAGTGTATACAAGCCTAGTTGCTCCAGTCTTTCAACATATGACAGTCCGGGAATTAACCTAGTAAACCTATGCTACATGCCCTCAATAGCAAGAATATCCTTCCTCAAATTTGGAGACCAAAACTGCACACAGTACTCCAGGTGCAGTCTCACTAGGGCTCTACACAACTGCAGAAGGACCTCTTTGCTCCTATATTCAACTCCTCTTAATATGAAGGCCAATATTCCATTGGCTTTCTTCACTGGTTGCTGTACCTGCATGCTTCCTTTCAGTGACTGATGCACTAGGACACCCAGATCTCGTTGTACGTCCCCTTTTCCTAACGACACCATTCAGATAATAATCTACCTTCCTATTTTTACCACCAAAGTGGATAACCTCACACATCTACATTAAACTGTATCTGCCATGCATCCGCCCACTCACACAACCTGCCCAAGTCACCCTGCAACCTCATAGCATCTTCCGCACAGTTCACACTACCAGTTAGTGTATTAACTTGGAGGAACAGCACCTGATATTTCTCTTGGGCAGCGTACAACCCAGAGGCAGACACAAAATGCTGGAGGAACTCAGCAGCGGGACAGGCAGCATCTCAGGAAGGAGGAATGGGTGACGTTTCTGGTCGAGACTCTTCTTCAGACTCTACATCACCTATTCTTCTTCTCCAGATGTGCAGCCTGACTCGTTGAGTTACTAAAGCAGTTTGTGTCTAACCTTCGATGTAAACGAGCATGTACATTTCTTTCCTAACCTTTCAACCCAGAGGTATGAGTATTGATTTCTCTAACTTCAAGTAACCCTCTATCCCCCCCTCGTTCTGTCCCTCCCCCACCTAAGCTTCAAAGTCGTCTTGTTGAGTCTCATTATCTGTAACTCGTTTTCACCTAGCCCACAGCTAACCTGTTCCCTTTATCATCATCACCTTTTTACATATCTTTCATTTATTTGTTCTATGTCTCTTTACATCACCGTCTATATCGCTCGTTTCCCATTCCCCTGACTCTCAGTCTGAAGAAGGGTCTTTCCCCGAAACGTCACCTGTTCCTTCTCTCCAGAGTAGCTGCCTGCCCCGCTGAGTTACTCCAGCTTTTTGCGTCCGTCTTCGGTTTAAATCAGCATCTGAAGTCCCTTCCTAAACATTCTTAAATGGTTTGACAGGTTAGATGGAGGGGAGATATTCACCCTGACTGAGGATTCTTGGGACAGAGGGCGCAGATTGAGAATAAGAGGCAACGCCATTTGGGACCGGAATGAGGAGAAGTTTCACCACTCAGAGGTAGACCAGTTTAGTTTAGTTAGTTTAGTTTATTGTCACGCGTACTGTGGTACAGTGAAAAGCTTTTGTTGGGCGTTAACCAGTCAGCGGAAAGACTATACATGATTACAATCGAGCCGTCTGAAGAAGGGTCTCGACCCGAAACGTCACCCATTCCTTCTCTCCTGAGATGCTGCCTGACCTGCTGAGTTACTCCAACATTTTGTGAATAAATACCTTTGATTTGTACCAGCATCTGCAGTTATTTTCTTACACAATCGAGCCGTGATACATGATAAAGGGAATAACAGTTAGTGCAAGTTAAGGGTGTCAGGGGTTATGGGGAGAAGGCAGGAGAATGGGATTGAGAGGGAAAGATAGATCAGCCATGATTGAATGACGGAGTAGTCTTGATGGGCCAAATGGCCTTATTTCGCTCCTAGAATTTATGACCATATGACATATAAAGTCCAGTAAAGTCCCATTAAAATAGTCTGAGGTTCTCCAATGAGGTAGATAGTAACGCAGGACTGCTCTCTAATCATAATCATGATCATAATCATAATCATAATATACTTTATTTGCCAAGTATATTTTGCAATATAGGAGGAATTTCATTTGCCATGCAGTCATAACAATAAAAAGCAACAGAACACACAAAGTACATTTTAACATGAACATACAACATATCAGAACAGCAGTTTGCTCAAAGCCTCCCATGTGTGAGCAATGGGGGGAAGTCCTGTTCTTGTCTTCTTCTTGTCAAGCACTTTCAGAGGACTCAGAGGAAGATACACAGTGGGACCCACATGGGGTTGCCAACTTCCTCACTCCCAAATAAGGGACAAAAGGTGACGTCACCGCCCCGCGCCACACATGACCTCACCCAGCCAGCGGCCACGTGCTCCCGCTCCACCAATGGTGGCCCCCCCCCCGGGCCGGGAGGCGGGTTGCTATGCAACCTCAGTCGGGCCTAGTGTCCGGGCCTATGGAGCCCCCCGGACCTAATACGGGACAGGGGCGGTCCCATCCGGGACAAACCAATTTAGCCCAACATACGGGATGTCCCGGCTAATACCCGACAGTTGGCAACCCTAGGCCCACATCTACCCAACTGGCGTGAATGGTCAGTCAGAGCAACCTCTGTGTACATTCCAGGTGAATGCGGGAGATAGAGCCAACAACACAGGAACAGGCCCTCATGCCCACAATATCAACGCTGAACATGATGCCCAGATAAGTTCTTAAGGTCATAGGTGATAGGAGCAGAATTAGGCCATTTGGCCCATCAAGGCTACTCCGCCATTTAATCGTGGCTAATCTATCTCTCCCTCCTAACCCCATTCTCCTGCCTGCACCTCATAGCCCCTGATGCCCGCACTAATCAAGATGCCAATCCTTTGCTTGATCCATATCCTTACATTCCCTGCATGTTCATGTGCCGATCAGCAAACCTCGTAGTTGTATCTGCTTCCATCTTCACATCTACCAGGCCCCCACCACGCTCTGTGTATGAAACCTGCCCCGCACATCTATACACTAAAACCCTCGTTTGTTTGTTTGTTTGTTTGTTCCTGAACTACAACCAAAACGGTACACGATAGCCCCGACAATTTTAGGCCCACCTTACTCACCGTCGTCCCTTTGCTGCTAATGGAAGAAGTTTCATTGAAATTGGTGTTATGTTTTTTAAGTTATTCACATTTTAAAGTTTAAATCTATCTCCTAGGGAGGGAGGGTGGGAGGGAAGTGAGGGGGAGAGAGGGAGGGAGGATAAGGGGGAGGGGAGGGGGAGGGAGGGGGGGAGGGGAGAGGGAGGGAGGGGGGAGGGGGAGAGGGAGGGGGTAGGGAAGGGTAGGGGGGAGGGGGGGAGAGGGGAGGGGGGGAGGAGAGGGTGCCGCACCAATGCAGGAGAGGTTTGGGCACAATGGGTCCACTTGTCTCCTATAAACCTCCCCACTCTGATCTTAAAGCTGTGCCCTCTAGTTTTTAATATTTCCATCTTGGAATAAAAGGTTATTTTTTAAAAAAAATTACTTATAGAGATACAATGTGCAAAGAAGGCCCTTCGGCCCACCGAGTCCGCACTGACTAGCGATCACCACGTACACTTGCACTATCCTACACGCAAGGGACAATTCACAGAAGCCAATTAACCTTCCAAACGTGTACACTTTTGGGGGTGTGGGAGGAAACCAGCGAACCCAGGGAAAACCCATGCAGTCACGGGGAGAACATGCAAACTCCATACAGACAGCACCCGTAGTCAGGATCGAACCTGGGTCTTTGGTGCTGTAAGGCAGCAACTCTACCGCTGGTGTTGTGCTGTTTCATGTTCTACGAGACCAAGTGGACCTGTTGGGCCCAAACCTCTCCTGCATTGGGGCAGCACCATCTCCCCCCCTCCCCCCCTCCCTCCTTCCCTCCCTCCCTCTTCTCCCTCCCTCCATCCCTCCCTCCCCTTCCTCTTCCCCTTCCCCTCCCCCTCCCTCCTCCCCTCCCCCTCCCTTTCCCCTCCCTCCTCCCCCCTCCCTCCCCCTCCCCCCTCCCCTCTCTCCCCCCTCCCTCCCTAGGAGATAGATTTAAACTTTAAAATGTGAATAACTTAAAAAACATAACACCGATTTCAATGAAACTTCTTCCATTCGCACTAAAGGGACGACGGTGAGTAAGGTGGGCCTAAAATTGTCGCGCTATCGTGTACCGTTCTGGCTGTAGTTCGGGAAAAAAACGACTGAGATTTTTAGTATATAGACGTTCCACAAGGGCTCAATGCCAACACGCTTTCTTTTCCAGCACTGTGAAGAGGCTAAAACGCATTGGGGAAAAGAAGGCATGATTAATCTGTTATCTGATCTATTGATCTTCCACCGTCTCATCCAACTGTTGTGAGAATGAGTTGCTTTCACAGAACCAGGCAGAATATTGAAGCACAAAATGACTGCCACCATAAATCGCGTATATAAAACCATTTCGGATTTGCTTAGATTCAACATAAAATATTCGCCCGCCTGCAGCAAAGTCGACTGCAGGGGTATAACTCTCGACATTAACCTGGAAAGGCCCCTAGATGAGTGATATAAATATTATTTGAATTTTCCCAGCAGTTTAATTGGAATTGGAAAGGGCCATAAATATTCATGTGTTCTTTATGTCAATAATTGCATTGAAAACCCATTACTCTTTTCACAAACAATCCGGGGAAACAAAAACTTAATTTGGGATGTCATTCCATTTAAAGGATGTGATGGCTTTTTCACCCCCAATTAGTGGGATGTCAGAGGGGCCCATTCTGATTTGTATTCTGAGTCATGATGGGCAACATTGTTATTCTGACCCGATTAGCTCCCGGTAGAGGGAGATTCTGTCGAATCGATTCCAGGGCTGGTCTCAGAAACCATGGGGCACTTCTGATCGTGCCCTGACTACTGAAGATGCTGCTTGAGATGGGGAAACGGTGAAGCAGGTTTCATCGGCAACCCTCCTCCCCGCAACCATTGGACAAAGTGGGGGTTCAGTACCCCAGTCTCCAGCAGGTTGCCAGCACATTGCCGCCCGGTGTGGACTCCGACAT
>NC_135988.1:11988039-12094654 GCF_053455715.1 Rhinoraja longicauda
CCAGATGTGAAGGGTTACTGTGGAGAAGAGAGGCTTACAGAACAAGGAGCTCAGCGGTGAGCTGATACTGGCTCAGCCTCATGAAAGAAACTGCAGAGGTTAAGTGAAGAACACCTCATCCACTGAACGGGCTCTCTGCAACCTTCTGTAATGAACACTGCATTTACCAACTTCAAATAAACAATAGACAATAGACAATAGGTGCAGGAGTAGGCCATTCGGCCCTTCGAGCCAGCACCACCATTCAATGTGATCATCAGTACCCCGTTCCTGCCTTCTCCCCATACCCCCTGACTCCGCTATCCTTAAGAGCTCTATCTTGCTCTCTCTTGAATGCATTCAGAGAATTGGCCTCCACTGCCTGTGAGGACTCTATTTATCTCTTGTGGGGAGGCACAAAATGCTGGAGTAACTCAGCAGGTCAGCAGCGTCTGGGGAGAGAAGGAACGGGTGACGTTTCGGGTCGAGACCCTTCTTCAGACTGATGTCAGGGGAGGAGGCAGGTCAAAGGTAGGATGTAGTCGGAGACAGGAAGACTAGTGGGAGAACTGGGAAGGGGGAGGGGGGATAGAGAGAGGGAAAGCAGGGACTACCTGAAGTTAGAGAAGTCAATGTTCATACCGCTGGGGTGTAAACTACCCAAGCGAGCACCTCGTTTATATGAGGTATCTCGCTAACAATCAGTACTCACGTTCCTGATCACCTGATTTGTCTTAACAAATCTCCACATGGACTTTTGCCGAGCTCTGCTTTAAAAACTGTTACCCCCTCCAATCTTCCCCGCATTCTGACAAAGAGACTGGTTTCTCTTTCCACAGACGTGCTGCTTGGCTTGCTAACCTCTTCCAGCGTCCTGGGTTTTTGTGCCAAGATTAAATGTTTGTGAATTGAGAAGAAACAGGGATCGAAGTTCATCACAACATGGAATTAAACAAGGCGGACACAAAATGCTGGAGTAACTCAGCGGGTCAGGCAGCATCTCTGGAGAGAAGGAATAGGTGACGTTTCGGGTCGAGACCCTGTGAGTTACTCCAGCATTTTGTGTCTACCTTCCATTTTAACCGAACAGCATCTGCAGTTTTTTTCCCCTATGGAATTAAACCATATGGAATTCTTTAATGACTGTAAATGTGTGCTTGATAGTTGAAGCTGACTTGGAGACGCTAAAGGAACAGTGTGACCCTGAAATTCCAAGTGAAGAACCAATGCAATAATTTTGGAAAACATATATAGGGGGTTCCAATCAATGGAGATCCCTCTACCTTAGCTTAGCTGAACATATACCAATCAATAGAGATACAAGTCGGGTTGCCAACTTTCCTGTATTAGCCAGGACATCCCGTATTTTGGGCTAAATTTGTTTGTCCCCGTATGGGACCGCCCTTGTCCCGTATTAATAGGGTTGCCAACTTCCTCACTCCCAAATAAGGGACAAAGGGTGACGTCACCGCCCCCGCGCCTCACGTGACCTCACCCAGCCAGCGGCCACGTGCTCCCGCTCCACCAATGGCGGCCGCATTGGCGCAGCAGTAAAGTTGCTGCCTTACAGCGCTTGCAGCGCCAAACACGCGGGTTCGATCCTGACTACAGGTGACGTCTGTACGGAGTTTGTACGTTCTCCCCACGACCGCGTGGGTTTTCTCTGAGATCATCGGTTTCCGCCCATATTCCAGGTTTGTAGGTTACTTGGCTTGTTATAATTTTAAATTGTCACGTATGGACACGTTAGAGGCAGGAAGCATGTTCACAATGCTGGGGGCAGTTCAGAACCAGGGGCCACAGTTTAAGAATAAGGGGTAGGCCATTTAGAACGGAGATGAGGAAAATCTTTTTCAGTCAGAGAGTTGTAAATCTGTGGAACTCTCTGCCTCAGAAGGCAGTGGAGGCCAATTCTCTGAATGCATTCCAGGGAGAGCTAGATAGAGCTCTTAAGGATAGCGGAGTCAGGGGGTATGGGGAGAAGGCAGGAATGTGCTGTCTCTAAAGCTAAAACAAGTGTAGGTAGGGTATGGTGGTCAGCATGGGCAAGTTGGGCAGAAAGGCCTGTTGCTGTATGACCCTATAACTGTTATTCCTTAATCAACATCACCAAGAGAAAATAAATGATCTCGCCACTACCACAATACTGTTTGTCAAAGTGTATAATATAATATAATAATAATAATAATAATAATAATAATAATAATAATAATAATATTCATTTATTGTCATTGCAACGAGTACAACGAAATTAAAAAATAGCCAATCCTGACGGTGCGTAAAAACATATATGCAATAAATGCAAAAACAAATAAATACAATTATATTAAGTACAAAAGATTTTTTAACAGTGTTGCCTAGTGCAGAAGGTAGTGTTCAGTTCTCGTATGGCCCTGGGGTAAAAACTGTTCTTAAGTCTGTTTGTTCGGGATTTGATCGACCTGAAACGTCGACCAGAGGGCAGATGAACAAACAGACGGTGGCCGGGGTGGGATGGATCTTTTCGCTGTAAACTTTCTTGCGTCCCCTGAAGATTTTCCTGCAGAAAGACAAGTCATTCTTTTCGAGCTGCCAACAAATACCACTCCCACGAGTTTGCCCAATTAGGTTGAGATGTACCTCAGGTAGACGTGGGTACTTTGTCGATAAAGTTTTTTTGCCCTTTTGCCTCCTCTGTTCCTCCTCACCACTGCGGCTCGCTTTTCTTGGTTCCCATTTTTCAGGGGGGAGATGGTTCACCAGCCACAGCATCCATCAGCCATGACACAATGTGGTTCTAGCTGGCAGGAGAGGGTCCTGATGGAGGATCAGATAAATGAGGTGTAGAAAAGGCTCCCATCCCCTGCCACTACCTCAAGGTCAGGCAGAGGGCAAGGGCTAACTCGGCCAAGTTGTAAAAGTAGACCAGAAAGTTAGACGTTTACTTTCGCGACAGAAAAATGCCATCTCTCGCACTTGGGCTAACTTCATTGAAAATGTTGTTCATTTGTATTTCCAAGCAGAGGCTGCGTTGGCTAAATGATATATGTTTGGTTAGGAGAATTGGATTTAGATGAGCATTTATTCCCCATCGACCATTTCCCTTGAGGAGATGGTGGTGAAGCGCTTGCCTGAACCATTGCAGTCCTTTTGCTGAAAGTATAGCTTGGGAACGGCTCCATCCAAGACCGCAAGAAATGTGCAGAGAATTGCGGACGTGGCCCAGATCATCACGCTGACCGACCTCCCTTCCTTTGGCTCCATCTACACTTCACGCTGCCTCGGCAAGGCCATCAGCATAATCAAGGACCAGTCTCACCCCGGTTACTCCCTCTTCTCCCCTCTCCCATCAGGCAAGATGTACAGAAGTGCGAAAACGCAAACCTCCAGGTTCAAGGACAGTTTCTTCCCAGGCAACTGAACTACCCTACCACAACTACGGTCACGGTGGCGCAGCGGTAGAGTTGCTGCCCTACAGTGAACGCAGCGCCGGAGATCTGGGTTCGATCCTGACCGGTCGCTGTCTGTACAAAGTTTGTACGTTCTCCCCGTGACTTGCGTGGGATTTCTCCAGGATCTTCGGTCCAAAGACGTACAGGTTTGTAGGTTAATTGGCTTGGTATAAATGTAAAAATTGTCCCTAGTGGGTGCAGGATAGTGTTAGTGTGCGGGGATCGCTGGTCGGCGCGGACCCGGTGGGCCGAGGGGCCTGTTTCTGTGCGGTATCTCTAAACTAAACTAAACTAGAGAGCAGCCCTGAGCTACTATCTACCTCATTGGAGACCCTCAGACTATCTTTGATTGAACATACAAACTCTGTATAGACAGCACCCATCGTGAGGATTGAACCTGGATCTCAGGTAGTATAAGAAAATAACTGCAGATGCTGGAACAAATCGATTTATTCACAAAATGCTGGAGTAACTCAGCAGGTCAGGCAGCATCTTGGGAGAGAAGGAATGGGTGACGTTTCGGGTCGAGACCCTTCTTCAGACTGATGTCAGGGGGGCGGGACAAAGGAAGGATATAGGTGGAGACAGGAAGATAGAGGGAGATCTGGGAAGGAGGAGGGGAAGGGAGGGACAGAGGAACTATCTAAAGTTGCAGGAGTCGATGTTCATACCGCTGGGCTGCAAACTGCCCAGGCGAAATATCAGGTGCTGTTCCTCCAATTTCCGGTGGGCCTCACTATGGCACTGGAGGAGGCCCATGACAGAAAGGTCAGACTGGGAATGGGAGGGGGAGTTGAAGTGCTTGGCCACCGGGAGATCAGTTTGGTTAATGCGGACCGAGCGCAATTGTTCAGCGAAGCGATCGCCGAGCCTGCGCTTGGTTTCGCCGATGTAAATAAGTTGACATCTAGAGCAGCGGATGCAATAGATGAGGTTGGAGGAGGTGCAGGTGAACCTCTGTCTCACCTGGAAAGACTGTTTGGGTCCTTGGACGCCCAAGTGTTGTGTTTCTGTTCATGTTTTTCAGTCAGAGAGTTGTGAATCTGTGGAATTCTCTGCCTCAGAAGGCAGTGGAGGCCAATTCTCTGAATGCATTCAAGAGAGAGCTAGATAGAGCTCTTAAGGATAGCGGAGTCAGGGGGTATGGGGAGAAGGCAGGAACGGGGTACTGATTGAGAATGATTAGCCATGATCACATTGAATGGCGGTGCTGGCTCGAAGGGCCGAATGGCCTCCTCCTGCACCTATTGTCTATTGTCTATTGTTTTGGATTTCCGGTATCTGCGGTATGTTTTGATGTGCACCATTCTTTAAGCATGAAAACTCAAGCAACTGCAGATGTTGATTGTTTTGTCATTATTCATTGAAAGGCCTGAGGTTCACCATCGAGAGAGAAGGCCTGACTCCCACCTACATAGTTGGAGGTCTTCGAACTATCATTAATTGGGCTGTATTGGTCTTCGATGACAATTAACACCCTTAGAAACATAGAAAGTAGGTACAGGAGGAGGCCATTCGGCCCTTCGAGCCTGCACCGCCATTCAATATGATCATGGCTGATCATTCAACTCAGTATCCCGTACCTGCCTTCTCTCCATACTCCCTGATCCCTTTAGCCACAAGGGCCACATCTAACTCCCTCTTAAATATAGCCAATGAACTGGCCTCAACTACCTTCTGTGGCAGAGAATTCCACTCTATTCCCTTTATCATGTATCTGTACACTGCGGACTGCTTGATTGTATTTTAGGTCAGTTTAGTTTAATGTGACGCGCACTGAGGTAGAGTGACAAGCTTTTTTGTTGCTTGCTTTGTAATCATGATTGTAATCATGCGTAGTCTTTTCGCCGACTGGTTAGCACGCAACAAAACAGCCTTTCACTGTACCTCGATGCGTGTCACAATAAACTGAACTAACCTAAAATACAATAAAAAGGTCTGATTGTACATCGGTACACGTGACAATAATAAATTAAACTAAACTAAGAAAAAAGTCAAGATGGTGGAGGAGAATATTTTGTGGAATGAATGTAAAATAGGTGGATATGGAGTGGGGTACATAGACTTGGTTCACTGGGACTGTGAGGCAGTGACTCCACCAGTGAACCTACAGGCTTACAATCGTTAATGGTGAAGCAGAGCCAGACTGGATTACAAATGCCTGAATTTAAGTCTGAAGTTAAGAAACCCTCAAATTGTCAATGCCGCAGAGAAGAAAGGAACCGGCTGTGGTTGAAAGGCAGAGTCAGAGAGTCGTAGAGCGATACAGCGTGGAAACAGGCCCTTCGGCCCAACTTGCCCACGCCGGCCAACATGTCCCAGCTACACTAGTCCCACCTGCCTGCGCTTGGTCCATATCCCTCCAAACCTGTCCTATCCATGTACCTGTTCAACTGTTTCTTAAACGATGGGATAGTCCCTGCCTCAACCACCTCCTCTGGCAGCTCGATCCATACACCCACCACCCTTTGTGTGAAAAAGCTACCCCACAGATTCATATTAAATCTTTTCTCCTTCACCTTAAACCAATGCCCTCTGGTCCTCGATTCACCTAATATCGTCATCATATCATATATATACAGCGCGGAAACAGGCCTTTTCGGCCCACCAAGTCCGCGCCGCCCAGCGATCCCCGCACATTAACACTATCCTACACCCACTAGGGACAATTTTTACATCTACCCAGTCAATTAACCTACATACCTGTACGTCTTTGGAGTGTGGGAGGAAACCGAAGATCTCGGAGAAAACCCACACAGGTCACGGGGAGAACGTACAAACTCCTTACAGTGCAGCACCCGTAGTCAGGATCGAACCTGAGTCTCCGGCGCTGCATTCGCTGTAAAGCAGCAACTCTACCGCTGCGCTACCGTGCCGTACCATGCAAGAGACTCTGTGCGTCCACCCGATCTGTTCCTCTCATGATTTTACACACACTATAAGATCACCCCTTCGTCCTCCTGCGCTCAAAGGAATAGAGTCCCAGCCTGCTCAATCTCTTCCTACAGCTCAGACCTTCCAGTCCTGGCAACATCCTCCCAGGGATTTGACAAGGAAAATGATTTTGTGTTTTGTCAAAGTCTGCATCCTCCCTACATCCTAAGAAAACTCACAGTGAAACTGCTCAATATTGAAAGCCTCTTGGCTATTCTGTTTGAAGTATCCGCCTCCTTCATCAGAAGGATTTTCTTGTGTGCCAAAGTGTACTGCAGCCTCTGATGTGGCTGTCTCTGCGGGAAGCACAACAAGGGGTTTAGATTAATCAAGCTAAAAATAGTTTGCAGATCAAAATATTCAGCAATGTTGGCTTCACTGGCGAGGCCAGGACTCATCGAACACCCACACCCCCTCCCCCCCCCCCTCGATTGCATGGGGGAAGGTGATAGTGAACCGTTGTCATAGAGTCACAGAGACGTACAGCAGGGAAACAGGCCCTTCGGCCCAGCTTGCCCATGCCGACCACGATGTCTACACTAGTCCTACCTGCCCGCATTTGGCCCACATCCCTCTGAATCTTTCCTATCCACGTATCTGTACAAATGTATTTTAAATGTTATCATATCATATCATATATCTACAGCCGGAAACAGGCCTTTTTGGCCCTCCAAGTCCGTGCCGCCCAGTGATCCCCGTACATTAACACTATCCTACACCCACTAGGGACAATTTTTACATTTACCCAGCCAATTAACCTACATACCTGTACGTCTTTGGAGTGTGGGAGGAAACCGAAGATCTCGGAGAAAACCCACGCAGGTCACGGGGAGAACGTACAAACTCCTTACAGTGCAGCACCCGTAGTCAGGATCGAACCTGTGTCTCCGGCGCTGCATTCGCTGTAAAGCAGCAACTCTACCGCTGCGCTACCGTGCCGCCAGTTATACCGTTGTTATAGTTTCTGCCCCAACTACCCCCTCTGGCAGCTCATTTCATACACACACCACTCTCAGTGTGAAAAAGTTGCCCCTCAGATTCCTAAAAAATCCTTCCCCCCTCACCTTGAACCTATGTCCTCTGGTTCTTGAATCTAGCAAACGTACTTAAGGGCAGCACAATGGCGGAGAGGTAAAGTTGCTGCCTTATAGCGCCAGGGAACTGGGTACGATTGTTGAAAGACTGGAGCGACTAGGCTTGTATACACTGGAATTTAGAAGGATGAGAGGGGGTCTTATTGAAGCATATAAGATTATTAAGGGATTGGACACGTTAGAGGCAGGAAACATGTTCCCAATGTTGGGGGAGTCCAGAACCAGGGGCCACAGTTTAAGAATAAGGGGTAGGCCATTTAGAACAGAGACGAGGAAAAACTTTTTCAGTCAGAGAGTTGTAAATCTGTGGAATTCTCCACCTCAGAAGGCAGTGGAGGCCAATTCTCTGAATGCATTCAAGAGAGAGCTAGATAGAGCTCTTAAGGATAGCGGAGTCAGGGGGTACGGGGAGAAGGCAGGAACGGGGTATTGATTCAGAGTGAACAGCCATGATCACATTGAATGGTGGTGCTGGCTCGAAGGGCCGAATGGCCTACTCCTGCGCCTATTGTCTATTGTCTATTGTCTAGTGATCCTGACTGCAGGTGCTGTCTGTACAGAGTTTGTACGTTCTCCCCGTGACCTCCATGGGTTTTCTCCGGGTGCTCCGGTTTCCTCCCACACTCCAAAGACGTACAGGTTCGTTGGCTAATTGGCTTGGTAAAACTGTCAATTGTCCCGAGTGTGTGTAGGATTGTGTTAGTGTGCGGGGATCGCTGGTTGGCACGGACTTGGTGGGCCGAGGGGCCTGTTTCCACGCTGTATCTCTAAACTAAACTAAATTATTGGTGGATAGAATGCTCCAGGATCTAAACCTAGCGACAAGGAAGGAATGGTTGATGTAGAAAACAAGAACTGCAGGTTATAATAAAGATGGACACAATAGACAATAGGTGCAGGAGGAGGCCATTCGGCCCTTCGAGCCAACACCATCATTCAATGTGATCATGGCTGATCATTCTCAATCAGTACCCCGTACAATGTGCTGGAGTAACTCAGCGGGTCAGGCAGCATCTCTGGAGAAAAAGGATGGGCGATGTTTCGGTTCGGGACCCTTCTGACGGGTTAATATATTCTCAAGTCAAGATGGTACAGGGGAATATTTTGGAGAGGTCAGGAGAGTAGTTGGAAGATGTTTCCCTGCATCTGGTGCGGTTGGCCTTCTTGAGGGTGGAGGTAATGGGATTGGGAGGTGATGATGGGGAGGTCTCAGTGAGTAACTGCAGTGCACTTTGCATATAGTGCAGCCGCAATGATCATAAGGTCACAAGGAATAGGAGCAGAATTAGGCCATTCGGCCCATCAAGTCTACTCCGCCATCAATCTTGGCTGATCCATCTCTCCCTCCGAACCCCATTCTCCAGCCTTCTCCCCATAACCTCTGACACCCGCACTGATCAACAATCTATCAATCTCCGCCTTAAAAATATCCACTGACTTGGCCTCCACAGCCTTCTGTGGCAAAGAATTTCACAGATTCAGCACCCTCTGACTAAAGAAATTTCTCCTCATCTCCTTCCTAAAAGAATGTCCTTTAATTCTGATGTACAGACCTCTAGTTCTGAATTCTAATGGAAACATCCTCTCCACATTCATTCTATCCAAGCCTTTCACTGTTCTGCGTGTTTCAATGAGGTTCCCCCTCATTCTTCTAAACTCCAGCGAGTTTAGTTTAGTTTAGAGATACAGTGTGGAAACAGGCCCTTTGGCCCACCAAGTCCATGCCAACCAGCGATCCCTGCACACTAACACTATCCTACACACACTAGGGACAATTTACAATTTCACCAAGCCAATTAGCCTACAAACCTGTACGTCTTTGGGGTGTGGGAGGAAACCGGAGCACCCGGAGAAAACCCACGCAGGTCACAAGGAGAATGTACAAACTCCACACAGACAGCACCTGTCGTCAGGATGGTACCCGGGTCCCAGTGTCGACAATCGCTCATCATAGGTTAACCAACTCGCCCTTGGATGATGCCTTGTGTAATGGAAGACCAGAGACCTCCTGTGTAAGATGCAAAACTTTCTAATTAAGATGTTTCTGCGGTTGCCTGTGGAGACGGAGGGAATCAGGCTGGGATACAGTTTGCTTATCGCAACAAGTCTTCAGGGAACAGTTGGCCATTCTTCCAAGATGGAGCCAGATGAACAAACATTGGCAGGGACATGGTGTACATTGTCATTGCCAAACCAAATCCCCTTGCCCTGCAGATAGAGAGAGGCACAGAGTGCTTTGCAGCAGAGGTCCCTGGTTATAATCCGGAGCGGGAAAAATGACCGATTATCTGTTCAATGGCTTCTTCCTCTGACAAGTGTTTCCCAATCGGGGGACACAGACTTAGCCTCGTTTAGTTTGGAGATACAGCATGGAAACAGGCCCTTTGGCCCACTGAGTATGTGCCAACCAACGATCCCCGCACAGTAACACTATCCTACACACCGGGGACAACTTACAATTTTATCAAGCCGATTAGCTTACAAACAACCTGTACGTCTTTGGAGAGTGGAAGGAACCAAGATCACCCGGAGAAAACCTACGCAGGTCACGGGGAGAACGTACAAACTCCGTACAGACAGCACCCGTAGTCAGGATCGAACCCGGGTGTCTGGAGATGTGAGGCAGCAATACTGCTGCGCCACCGTGTCGTCTTGCTGTACATTCATTAGTGTTATATTCGGTAGTGTTTGCAAACTTATCTTATACTGAGTACCCTGACCGCTCATGTGGCCTCCTGGGGTGATATCTCTTCCGTTGTTTGAAGGGTGTCTCAGGAGAGAAGGAATGGGTGACGTTTCAGGTCGAGACCCTTCTTCAGACTGAAATAAATACCTTCGGTCTGTATGGAGTTTGTACATTCTCCCCATTTTTCTCCAAGATCTCACGTTCCACAGGTCTGTAGATTAATCGGCTTGGTATAAGTGTAAAATTGTCCCGAGAGTGTGTCGGGTAGTGTTAGTGTGCGGGGACCGCTGGTCGGTGTGGACTCGGTGGGCCGAAGGGCCTGTTTCCGTGCTGATCTTAAAACAAAACTAAACAGCAGATCGACACAAAAAGCTGGAGTAACTCAACGGGTCAGACAGCATCTCTGGAGAAAAGGAATTTGGTGACGTTTTCGGGTCGAGACCAAACTGTGGTCCTCCCCCACAGAGCACTCCTAACACTTGACTGGAATTGGATGGTGTGCCTGGGAGCAAGAGAGACAAGCAAGCCAGGCAGGTAGTTAGTTAGTTAGTTAGTTAGTTAGTTAGTTAGTTAGTTAGTTAGTTAGTTAGTTAGTTAGTTAGTTAGTTAGTTAGTTAGTTAGTTAGTTAGTTAGTTAGTTAGTTAGTTAGTTAGTTAGTTAGTTAGTTAGTTAGTTAGTTAGTTAGTTAGTTAGTTAGTTAGTTAGTTAGTTAGTTAGTTAGTTAGTTAGTTAGTTAGTTAGTTAGTTAGTTAGTTAGTTAGTTAGTTAGTTAGTTAGTTAGTTAGTTAGTTAGCTAGTTAGCTAGTTAGCTAGTTAGTTAGTTTGTTTGTTTGTCATTCCACTCCTGATAGATCATACACGAATGGGATGAAACAGAGTGCCTCCAGGGGCCATTGTGCAATACAACACAATACATATAGACAGGGGATGGCAGTGCAGTACAATACAATACAGTGCAATACAATTAGACAGTGCAATACAATACAATACATATAGACAGGTGATGACAGTGCAGTACAATACGATACAGTACAATACAATTAGACAGTGCAATACAATACAATACATATGGACAGGGGATTAAAGCATGTAAATGGTAAAAGGTAAAGCATTAACCTCGAGTTTAAAGCATGTAAACGGTGAATTTAAAACCATCTTCGAGAGCAGGTAAATTATTGATTGCAGGCAAAATATGAGACTAAATGCTCATTTAGTGTAGGGTTGAGAGAAGAAATCACACAATAGTCTTTGGTGGGTCCTTGAAGAAAGCCAGTGCCTAACCAAGCAAGCTCTGCAGCGAGAATTAATCCAACGACTTCACGCACTTTGAATTTCAACCATGTGTGCTGTTACAGGAGAGGAGAGCACAATGGTGGGAATATTACTGCTGGAAGTAACAGCTCTGAATCTCCACACTACAGATGTTTATGGAGATTAGGGCATTTCTTTGTGCTTGTAGGTAGATAAGAACATCACTGTGGCACAATCTTATCTTTTAATTACTGTAACAGAGTAGTCACAGATTACACTGCAATATTACTAGTTGCTGCAGAGGTGCAGGAAGAGTAAGGTGTCACAAAATGCTGGAGTAACTCAGCGGGTCAGGCAGCATCTCAGGAGAGAAGGAATGGGTGACGTTTTGGGTCGAGACCCTTCCTCAGACTCAGACTGCGTCCATGGTCAGGATCGAACCCGCGTCTCTGGCGCTGAAAGCGCTGTAAGGCAGCAACTCTACCGCTGCGCAACGGTTTTAGATGATGGCAGGAAGATCAGCAGGCACATAATCCCACATCAGATCTCTAAAATGGCAAAACCTCTCGGGGTTAAATTAAAATCCTTGCTCTGACCCTTGGAGAACCTTGCTTGTGCAGGAAGTCGCTTGCAAAGGGGCCAGAAGGGATTTCAAGAGATGATTTCAAGAGATGAGGTGGAAATGAATCAAATCACAGTGTTTTAGATCTGCAAATTAGGTGGCTGGGGCATTGGGTGGCTTATTTTTTCGGTCACGCAAGGTTATAATTGCAAGCCTCATCCAGCAAGATCCTTGAAGGAATTGTACAAGCTTTAAGTTACTCTCAAAATGAAAAATGTCACCTTTCCGTTTAACACTCTGCTTGTGAGGATAGGTAAACAGACAATGGGAATATCAGACTGGGAGTTCCACTGACTCAACTGATAGAAAGAGATCAAGCTGAGGAACTACATTGAATGAACCAAAATGTGTTGTAATGTTTCAGAAGGAACTGCAGATGGTGGTTTAAACCGTAGATAGACACAAAAAACATCTCTGAAGAGAAGGAATTGATGACGTTTTGGTGGAGACTCTTCTTCAGACTTCAGTCTTGATTAGTGATTATTCTAGATTAGTGTGGGTGTCAGTGCTTATGGGGAGAAGGCAGGAGAAAGGGGTTGAGAGGGAAAAGTGGTTGAAAGGCGCAGTAAACTCGAAGGACCAAATGACCTAACTCTGCTCCGATGATTAATGAACTTACGAATTCCCAATGAAATTTTTTTCTAAAACGGTGGCGCAGCGGTAGAGTTGCTGCCTTACAGCGAATGCAGCGCTGGAGACCCGGGTTCGATCCCGACCACGGGTGCTGCCTGTACGGAGTTTATACATGCGTGGGTTTCCTCCAAGATCTTCGGTTTCCTCGCACACTCCAAAGACGTGCAGGTTTGTCAGTTAATTGGCTTGGTGTAAATGTAAAAATTGTCCCTAGTGGGTATAGGATGGTGTTAGTGTGTGGGTAATCGCTGGTCGGTACGGACTCGGTGGGCCGAAAGGGCCTGTTTCCGCGCTGTACCTCTAAACTAAACGCTAAACTAAATGTGGAAAATCTGCAATAATCAACAGAAAATGCTGGGGAAAACATTTTCTCAAGAAGGGAAATAAAGATGGCTTCACCTGAATTAGGAATGAAATCTCCTCTCTTGCCACAGGTCAGCTCAGTGATGCCTACTGCAGCAGATTGCCCAAGAAGGTTGCAAATTGTAGTGCGAAGATAGACACAAAAAACGTTAACTGCTTTCCCTTCACCTCCAACACGCTCAAGGCTTATGTGGTAGATAGATCAATTTACTTTTAAGATTATTTGCACATTTTGTAGCACTTCAGGAAATCATGCTGCGAGCTTGCCTTTTGTACTCTAAAGACTTGCCTTTGCTGTCTTGTCTCGTTATTAACAACGCATCCCGCTCCAACACAACAATGCCTCTTGAAGCCACACAGAAGAGGCAGCCGCAGCTGGGACCATTGTAAAGACGCTCGGCAGATGACATGTAGTGTGGATCCCAGCAATGGCTGATCAAAGGGAGAGATTGGCATTGTTTCCCAGGGTCAGGCTGAGCTACCAATGTTCTCTGGATTACAAAGAGCTTTGCTTCAAAACGGTTTATTACCCTGATCTCAGAGTAAACTGTGCTCGGAGGTTTCTGGCAAAGAGTCCCACTGCTCCCCACCCCCCTCTCGTGATGCATGTTCACCTTTCAAGGTGTTTTGACGCTTTGAATACACCCGAGGCAACATGCTATCTTCAATATAATATCAATAGCTTCCACCGCCCAATTCAAGAGAAGTGAAGTGGCTGTGATTAGCAAAGATGTCTAACAACATCTAGCACTTTGAAGCATGCATTAATGCATTGAAAATACGAACATATTTTAAAAGCAGCATTAATAATTTGGCGCCAACTCACACACTTTTTAGTTTAGTTCAGTTTTAGTTTAGAGATACAGAGCGGTAACAGACCCTTCGGCCCACCGAGTCTGTGCCGACCAGTGATCCCTGCATATTAACACCATCCTACACACACTAGGGACAATTTACAATTTTACCAAGCCAATTATGCTACAAACCTGTAGGTCTGGAGTGCGGGAAGAAACCGGGGATCTCGGAGAAAACCCATACACAGGTCACGGGGAGAACGTGCAAACTCTGTACAGACAGCACCCGCAGTTAGGATCGAAGAGCTGGATAGAGCTCTTAAGGATAGTGGAGTCAGGGGGTATGGGGAGAAGGCAGGAACGGGGTACTGATTGAGAACAATCAGCCATGATCACATTGAATGGCGGTGCTGGCTCGAAGGGCCGAATGGCCTCCTCCTGCACCTATTGTCTATTGTCTATTGAACCCGCGTCTCTGGTGCTGTGAGGCCTCTTCCACTATTTTTGCTGGGGTTCCTGATGCTTCCCAAAGACACCAGTCTCTCGGTGCCATCCCGCTTGATTCTTCTTCAGTTTGATGATCAATCAGTCTCTCGAGCTCTTCAGCAAATCCAGCATTTCAGATTTATTTTCAATTTCTATGACCTGCAGGAATTTGCTTATATGCAAAGGCGATGGCCAACACATGAGTTTCCCTCTAGGAAAGACACATGCAACGGTGACGCAGCGGTAGAGTTGCTGCCTTACAGAGCCTGAGACCCGGGTTCGATCCTGACTATGGGTGTTGTCTGTACGGAGTTTGAACGTTCTCCCCGTGACCTGTTTGTGTTTTCTCCAGGATCTCCGGTACCTTCATCTCCCTGCCACTCTCTGGCAGGTCCAGAAGCTTGAAAATGTGCACCACCAGACTCAGGAATAGTTTCTTCTCTTCCGTTATCAGGCTTCTGAATTGTGCATCCATAATCGAGGGTACTATTCGAGGTTCCCCTCTACCGCAGTGAGGACATTGGCCTTTGTCTGAGGAACTAGGAAAGACATAAAAAGCTAGAGTAACTCAGCGGGTCAGACGACATCTCCGGATAAAAGGAATTGGCGACGTTTCGGTTCGGGACTCTTCTTCAGACTGAGAGTCAGGGGAAAGGGCAACGAGAGATATAGACGGTGATGTAGAGAGATATAGAACAAATGAATGAAAGAAATGCAAAAAAGTATGTTGATATTGAAAACAGGCCATTGATTGCTGTGGGCTAGGTGAAAACAAGTTTCAGACAACGAGACTCAACAGGACGACTTTGAAGATAGATGCAGAATGCTGGAGTAACTCAGCAGGACAGGCAGCATCTCTGGAGAGAAGGAATGAGTGACATTTTGGGTCGAGACCCTTCTTCAGACTTTGAAGCTAGTACAACTTGGGTGGGGGAGGGATGGAGAGAGAGAGGGGATGCAAGGGTTACTTGAAGTTAGAGAAACCAATATTTATACTGCTGCGTTGTAAGCTGCCCAAGCAAAATATGAGGTGCTGTTCCTCCAATTTGCATTTGGCTTCACTCTGACAATGGAGGAGGCCCAGGACAGAAAGGTAAGAGTGGGAATGGGAAGAGGAATTAAAGTGTTTGGCAACCGGGAGATCAGGTAGATCCAGGTGTTCAATGAAAGGATCGGCCAGTCTACGTTTGGTCTCGCCGATGTAGACATCTCGATGTATACAGGAGATGAGGTTGGAGGAGGTGCAAGTGAACCTCTGCCTAACCTGCAAGGACTGTCTGGGTTTTCCCTCTTTAGGTATTGTATCTCTCTATGGTATATCTGATCTGTTTCGATAGCATGCAAAACAAAGCTTGTCATTGTACCCCAGTACATGTGACAATAATAAAACTCAACCTGAACCCGATCCTAAATCCTTGGTCAATTGACTGAGCAAGACATCCGGTCCATACTTAAATTCCTTTTCTTTTTTAATCACAATAGTCAGTCATACAAAGAAAGAATTGTTTATTTTGCTTCACATCCTGAGGACATGTCACGTCGATGAAAAATTATTTTTCTGTTGGGCTTACCAATAATAAGTTGCATTCATTAAATCCACAAGGATGCTTCACTTTTAGCATTGATAATTGGACATGCCAATGGAGATAAATAGCCTTTCGAGGTCAATGACCAGAGGGCAAAGATGTAGGTAATTGGTAGAGGGATGAGAGGTGATTAATTATGGTGTGTGTAAGAGTTACAGCATGCTGTCAGGGCTGCAGAATGAAAGATTGCCATTGTTTCCATTTCAACATCATGGCAGGCTGATTCAGTTTCAAGTTCCACTCCGGTTTAGTTTATTGTCACGTGTACCGAGGTACAGTGAAAAGCTTTTGCTGCGTGCTAACCAGCCAGCAGAAAGATAATACATAATTACAATCGAGGCATATGGTGTACAGATGCCGTGAGGGGGAAGAACAATGGAGGACCTGGTGTAGGGGGACCGTCGTGGGGGGGGGGGGGGTGGAAGAACAATGGACAATTGTGGAGGGGGAGAGAATGAAGGACAATGGGGACCGGGCGTGGGGGAACCACTGTGGGTGGGTGGGGAGGGGGGGGGGTAGGGTTGCCAACTGTCCCGTATTAGCCGGGACATCCCGTATTTTGGGCTAAATTGGTTTGCCCCGTACGGGACCACCATTGTCCCGTATCAGTAAGGTTCAATCAATCAATCAATCAATAGTCATTTATTTGTCACATGCACATAAATGTGCAGTGAAATGAAAAATTACCCGCAGTTCAACAATAAGGCCAATAAGAATAATCAATAAAAATGCAATAACACATACAATCATAAACTAACACCAAACAAAAGAAACATCCATCACAGTGAGTCTCCTCCAGTCACCTCCTCACTGTGATGGAAGGCCAGAATGTCTTTTTCTCTTCCCTGCCATCTTCTCCCGCGGTCAGGCTGCTGAAGTTGCCAGGTCGGGGCGGTCGGGGCTCCCGACATTGAAGCCCCCGCCGGGCAGAGAAAATCCCGCGGCCTATTTCCGGACGGTGAAAGGTCTGCGGCGGGCCGACCCAAGCCCCGCGTTTCGGGGCGGGCGAAGACGCTGCCGCTGCCAGAGCTCCCGATATCGGCCCCCCACCCAGGGGCCTGCGGGATTCCGACGTCCACATGGCCCGCGCCGAAGCCTCCAGAGATGAGTCAACCTCCTCACTCCCAAATAAGGGACAAAGGGTGACGTCACCGCCCCGCTCCCCACGCGACATCACCCAGCCAGCGGCCACATGCTCCCGCTCCACCAATGGCGGCCGCGTGCTTTGTAACTTTGTCAGCGCCGTAGGTGGCTGCTATTTGTATACATTGGGTATGCAGCAAAGAATCTCACTGTGCCTAGTTGCATGTGACAATAAACTATTCCACACATTGACAGACCAGTACATGGGAATAACGTTTAGTGCAAGGTAAAGGCAGCAAAGTCCGATCAAGGAAAGTCCAAGGGTCTCCAAGGAGGTTGACAACAGTCTGCACTGCTCTCTGGTAGCAGATTCTGCCAGTAGAGATGCTGCCTTAGTGACATGGGTTCGATCCTGACCTCGGGTGCTGTCTGTGTGGAGTTTGCACGTTCTCCCTGTGACTTTGTGCGTTTCCTCTGGGTGTATCTGTTTCCTCCCGCCACCCAAAGACATGTGGATTTATAGGTCAATAGCCCTCAGTAAATCGACTACGGCTCGATGGCATGCCCTCACATGGTGTTTGGGTATACATTGAAAGAACAGTGGGTGGCACAGTGGCGTTTAGCTGGTAACGCTGCTGCCTCGTAGCACCAGAGAGTTCAATCCTGATCTTGGATGCTGCCCATGTGGAATTTACATGTTCTACCTCTGACCACCTCCAAGTTTCAATAGACAATAGGTGCAGGAGGAGGCCATTCGGCCCTTCGAGCCAGCACCACCATTCAATGTGATCATGGCTGATCATTCTCAATCAGTACCTCGTTCCTGCCTTCTCCCCATACCCCCTGACTCCGCTATCCTTAAGAGCTCTATCTAGCTCTCTCTTGAATGCATTCAGAGAACTGGCCTCCACTGTCTTATCATATCATATCATATATATACAGCGCGGAAACAGGCCTTTTCGGCCCACCAAGTCCGCGCCGCCCAGCGATCCCCGCATACTAACACTATTAACACTATCCTACACACTAGGGACAATTTTTACATTTACCCAGCCACTTTACCTACATACCTGAACGTCTTCTGAGGCAGAGAATTCCACCGGGTGCTCCGGTTTCCTCCCACATCCCAAGAATGTGCAGATTTGTAGGTTAATTGGCCTCTGTAAATTGGCAATAAAGGGTGAGCGAGTGGATGTGAAAATGGACAACATAGAACGAGTGAAAACGGGTGATTGGTCGGTGTTCGGCGTGGACTCGGTGGGCTGAAGGGCCCGTTTCCATGCTGTATCTTTCAATCAATCAAAGAAAATGAGGGTTTCTGTAGCTACTTTTCCCCCCAAGCCGTTATGTTGAATATGAAAGCAATTGCAGACGCTGGTTTAAACCGAAGATAGACACAAAAAGCCGGAGTAACTCAGCGGGCCAGACAGCATCTCTGGTGACGTTCCAGGTCGAGACCTTTCTTCAGACTGAGAGTCAGGGGAAAACTTTAACCCCCGCGAGCTGTTATCTTGCCTCACAGCATTGTGTAAAGGAATTGAAACAATGCCTTCTCACCTCACTTGGTGTTCTACCTTTGCACCTTTGGTCAATACAGCAGTTGGAACTGTTTGCACAATGCCAGATTTGTCAAGCGTGGATTAGTGAGGAAGCTACAAACACTGCAAGTCAAAGAATTTGCAGATTTCCATCCCAGCCTACAAGGTGTTTCAATGTTTCGCTAATCACTGCTTCTCCGTACACACGCACGTCTGACTTTCATATTCAGAATTATTAGCTTCCTTTCATCCTGTACCTTTCATGTGCTGACAGCTTATGTTCATCAGTTATCCTGCTCGGAATATGTTGATTCCTTTTAATTCACAACAAAACGTTTCTTCCCTCAGAAGAGTCCATTTAGGTGGCAAAAATTAATTATTTTTTAACACAGTTCAGAAGACATAATTTCCCAAGAAACATTAATATTTATTGAAGGTTACCTCAATTTGGCTCAGCCAAATCTCTAAATTATGCAAAATGAGAATTTTTCACTGATTGATTGGAATCCACTTCCTGAGCTCACACACATTCTGTAAGAAGAAGAGCCCTGACCCGAAACAGCACCTGTCAATGTTCTCCACAGATCATTGTCCAGAGATGCTAGCTGACCCCACTGAGTTACTCCATCATAGAGTCACTCCATCATGACAGCATGAAAACAGCCTCTTTGGCACAACTTACCCACATGCCCCAGCTCCGCTAGTCCCATCTGCCTGCCTTTGGCCCAGATGCCCTCTAAACCTATCCTATCCATGTACCTGTCTCATTGTTTCTTAAACGTCGCAATAGTTGTCTGCCTCAATGACCTCCTCTGGCAGCTCGTTCCATACACTCACTACCACCCTTTGTGTGAAAAAGTTACCCCTCAGGTTCCTATTAAATCTTTCCTGCCTCACCTTACACTGTATCCTCTGGTTCTCGATTCCTCTTCTCTGGGCAAGAGACTCTGTGCGTCTACCCAATCTATTCCTCCCATGGTTTTATACATCTCTATAAGATCACCCCTCGTCCTCCTGTGCTCTAAGGAATAGAATGTGCTGAGGTTGTCCATGTTCCCGGTCCCTGGGAAGGATTGGTTTGGCCACGCTGGCATGGACCATTCAGTTGGACAGCTCTAGAAAGCAGAACTTGGATCAGACACCAAATGGATGGCGGTTTATACCGAAAGTCATCGAGGCAATGCAAGAAAGGGTGATGGTTTAGTTTAGTTTAGTTTTGTTTAGAGATGCAGTGTGAAACAGGCCCTTTGGCCCACCGGGTCCACGCCGCCCAGCGATCCCTGCATATCAACGCCATCCTCCACACACCAGGGACAATTTTTACAGTTACCAAGCCAATTAACCTACAAACCTGTACGTCTTTGGAGTGTAGGAGGAAACCGAAGATCTTGGAGAAAATCCACGCAGGTCACGGGGAGAACGTACAATCTCCGTACAGATGGCACCTGCAGTCGGGATCGAACCCGGGTCTCCGGCGCTGCAATCGCTGTAAGGCAGCAAATCTACCGCTGCGCCACCATGACAGCCCTATGGTGAATCCTGTTGGATGGTTTCATGTTGATAGCCAAAGACATCACCAGAACCAAAACAGTAGGGTGGCACACTGGCACTCTTCATAACACAGACATCCAATATAGATCTATGTGAAGAAACAAGCAACTACAGAAGCTGGTTAATACACAAAAGGATACAAAGTGCAGGAGTAACTCAGCAGGTCATGTAGCATCTCTGGAGAAGGGATGTTTCAGGTCAAGACGTTTTCAGGTCTGAAAAGGAGTCTCGACCCAAAATGGCACCCATCCATCTTCTCCAGAGATGCTGCCAAACCTGCTGAGTTTCTCCAGAACTTTGTGTAACTTTTTGAGATCGCTGTGAGGTCTACAAACTCTGCCGTGAATGGGACAGGTATTGCTTGACAGGAGAGCTGGGTGCTTTGAGCTGTTTTATGCCTCTTCTGTTTGGTTTCATTGTTTTCTTGGAGAGACACCAAGTACTTAGTGTCTCGCTGAACATCTCTCCTGTATTTTAACGATCGTGAGCCTGGGCTTTCAATGAGTTTGTGCTGACTCTGAGAATGTCCTTGAAACTTCTTCTCAGTCTCAACCTCCCTGGACAATATTTGTCAAAGTAGAATGGACAGAAGGTTGGAGTAACAGTCATGTAGCATGGTGGACAATGTCACCCTCGCAGTGAGGCTGATTGGAGAACCAGTCAGCACAGTCAGTGAGAACATGCAAACTCCACACAGACGGTCCCCCAGTTCAGGGATGAACATGCGTCCCCAGAGTATGAAGCAGCAGTTTTTGTTTTTGTTTTAGTTTTTAGAGGTACAGGGCGGAAACAGGCACTTCGGCCCCCTGAGTCCTCAGTGACCAACGATTCCTGTACACTAACACTATCTTAGAGTCATAGAGTGATAAGCATGGAAACGGGCCCTTCGGCCCAACTTGCCCACACCGGCCAGCATGCCCCAGCTACACTAGTCCCACCTGCCCATGTTTGGTCCATATCCTTCCCTCATGTACTTGTCTAACTGGTTTTAAAATGTTGGGATAGTCCATGCCTCAACTACCTCCTCTAGCAGTTTGTTCCATACACTTTCCATGCTTTGCGTGAAAAAGTTACCCTTCAGATTCCTATTAAATCTTTTCCCCTTCACCTTAATCCTATGTCCCCTGGTCCTCGATTCACCTACTCTGGGCAAGAGATTCTGTGCATCTACCTGATTTATTCCTCTCATGATTTTATACACCTCTATAAGATCACCCCTCATCCTCCTGCGCTCCAAGACCCAACCTACTCAACCTCTCCCTACAGCTCAGACCTTTTAATCCTGGCCACATCCTCGTAAATCTTCTCTGTACTCTTTCCAGCTTGACACCATCTTTCCTATAGCATGGTGCCCAGAACTGAACACAATACTGTAAGTGCAGCCTCACCAACATCTTATATAACTGCATCATGACCTCCCAACTTCTATACTCAATGGGAAAAATTTACAATTTTCACTGAAGCCAATTAACCTACAAAGCTGTGTAAGAAAATAACTGCAGATGCTGGTACAAATCGAAGGTATTTATTTCACAAAATGCTGGAGTAACTCAGCTGGTCAGGCAGCATCTCCGGAGAGAACCTACAAAGCTGTACGTCTTTGGAGTGTGGGAGGAAACCAGTGCACCTGGGGAAAACCCACACGGTCACAGGGAGAACGTACAACATAGAAACATAGAAAATAGGTGCAGGAGTAGGCCATTCGGCCCTTCGAGCCTGTACACACCACCATTCAATATGATCATGGCTGATCATGCAGCTCAGTAACCTGTACCTGCCTTCTCTCCATACCCCCTGATCCCTTTAGCCACAAGGGCCACATCTAACTCCCTCTTAAATATAGCCAATGAACTGGCCTCAACTACCTTCTGTGGCAGAGAATTCCACAGACTCACCACTCTCTGTGTGAAGAAATGTTTCCTCATCTCGGTCCTAAAAGACTTCCCCCTTATCCTTAAGCTGTGACCCCTGGTTCTGGACTCCCCCAACATCGGGAACAATCTTCCCGCATCTAGCCTCTCCAACCCCTTAAGAATTTTATATGTTTCTATAAGATCCCCCCTCAGTCTTCTAAATTCCAGCGAGTACAAGCCTAGTCTATCCAGTCTTTCTTCATATGAAAGTCCCGCCATCCCAGGGATCAATCTGGTGAACCTTCTCTGTAATCCCTCTAAGGCAAGAACGTCTTTCCTCAGATTAGGAGACCAAAACTGCACACAATACTCCAGGTGCGGTCTCACCAATGCCCTGTACAACTGCAGTAGAACCTCCCTGCTCCTAAACTCAAATCCTCTTGTTATGAATGCCAACATACCATTCGCTTTCTTCACTGCCTGCTGCACCTGCACGCTTGCCTTCAATGACTGGTGCACCATGACACCCAGGTCACGTTGCATCTCCCCTTCTCCTAATCGGTCACCATTCAGGTAATACTCTGCTTTCCTGTTCTTGCCGCCAAAGTGGATAACCTCACATTTATCCACATTATATTGCATCTGCCATGCATTTGCCCACTCGCCTAATCTATCCAAGTCACTCTGCAGCCTCCTAGCATCCTCCTCGCAGCTAACACTGCCACCCAGCTTCGTGTCATCCGCAAACTTAGAGATGTTGCATTCAATTCCCTCATCCAAATCATTAATATACACTGTAAATAACTGGGGTCCCAGCACTGAGCCTTGCGGTACCCCACTAGTCACTGCCTGCCATTCCGAAAAGGACCCGTTTATTCCTACTCTTTGCTTCCTGTCCGCCAACCAATTTTCTATCCACCTCAACACTGAACCCTCAATACCGTGTGCTTTAAGTTTGTACACCAATCTCCTATGTGGGACCTTGTCGAAGGCCTTCTGAAAGTCCAGATACAACACATCGACTGGTTCTCCCTTATCCACTCTACTAGTTACATCCTCGAAAAATTCTATATGATTCGTCAGACATGATTTGCCTTTGGTAAATCCATGCTGACTTTGTCCGATGATTTTACCATTTTCCAAATGTGATGCTATCACATCTTTAATAACTGACTCTAGCATTTTCCCCACTACCGATGTTAGGCTCCGTACAGACAGCACCCGCAGTCAGGATCGAACCCGGGTCTCTGGCGCTGTGAGGCAGCAACTCTACCGCTGTGCCACTGGGCCGCCCCTCACGTAGGGGCAATTTACAGGGAACAATTAACAAACCAACCCATGCGTCTTTGGAGTGTGGGAGGAAACCCGAGCACCCAGAGAAAACCCACGCGGTCACAGGGAGAACGTACAAACTCCACACAGAGAGGATCGGAGGTTGGGATGTAACACGAGTCACAGGAGCCATGGGGGAAGATTGAGAACGTCATTGGTGCACAATGAGGAGATATCTGATATCGAGCAAAGCAACAGAATGGTCAATGTGAACTCTACATCCTAGTAGCAATAAAGAAGGGTCCCTGAAGCAAATGGAACTTATTATTCAGCACCTGGCCCAAAGTTATTTTAATCGTTTAATTATCCATATATCAACTATGATTAAGTCCTGCGGTCTTTTATTGAGCTTGACAGGCTCTGACCTTGAGTAGTTTTCTTGATAAAATCAATACTCCAGTGCAATGGTAAGTAAAAATTGCAAAATACTTTGTTTTAATCAATTTAATTATTGCGAATATGAAAAGATAAGAATTGATTATTGAATTGATCATGAAGTGATCATTTAGATTCTTTGATGAACACTTTGCCCTTCAAAACGAGAGATATCAATAGGTGATAGGTGTATCAATAGATGTCAGAATTATGAATTATGAGAGGACTTCTTCAAAGTAGGCATACCTTGAGGAGATTTCACAGTGGAGCAGACTGGCAGTTTCAAGAAGGGTCCCGACCCGAAACGTCACCCCTCCTTTTTTCTCCAGAGACGCTGCCTGACCCGTTGAGTTACTCCAGCACTTTGTGTCCATCTTTGGTGTAAACTAGTATCTGCCGTTCTTTGTTTCTACATAATGTCTTAGTTCAGCAAGTAACATGGTCCTCCGTCTCAAGGTTTCTTTAAAAATGGCCCTGTTTGAAAAAGCCCAATGCTTTAGACAGACCTGTCAGAACAGGCAGATCATCTTGGGCTAAATAACAGAGTAAAGCTCGCTCTATATGGTCCCTTCAATCATTCCCAAGGCAGGTGTAGTGTGAGTGAGACGCAGAGTGAGGCTCCCTCCGCACTGTTCCATCACACACTCCGAGAGTAAATACAGCACAGGTTAAATACACAGTGAAGCTCGCTCGACACAATCCCATCAAACACTCCCAGGGCACTACAACTCAGGTTAGATACATTTACATTAACTTTAATTTGAATTGGTAAAATGTAGTGGGAAATGTTGTGGTGAAGAAGGTGAGACCCCCAAGGTTGGAGGGTTAGTTCATTAGTTTAGAGATACAGTGCGTAAAAAGGCCCTTCGGCCCACTGAATCCGCACCGACCAGCGATCCCCACACATTAACACTATCCTACACATGCTAGGGACAATTGTACATTCATACCAAGCCAATTAACCTACCAACCTGTACTTCTTTGGAGTGTGGGAGGAAACTGGCGCAGTAGAATTACAGTGCCAGAGGCCCAGGTTCGATCCTGACTATGGGTGCGCTGGAAAAAGAAATCTGCAAATGCTGAGCGGCAAGATTTGTAGGATAAAAAACTGCAGATGCTGTCAGAGTGAGGCCCAGCAAAAATTGGAGGAACAGCACCTCATATTTCGCTTGGGCAGTTTACACCCCAGCGGTATGAACATTGACTTCTCTAACTTCAGATAGTCCCTGTTTTCCCTCTCTGTCCCCTCCCCCTTCCCAGTTCTCCCACTAGTCTTCCTGTCTCCGACTACATCCTATCTTTGTCCCGCCCCCCTCCCCTGACATCAGTCTGAAGAAGGGGCTCGACCCGAAACGGCACCCATTCCTTCTCTCCAGAGATGCTGCCTGACCCGCTGAGTTACTCCAGCATTTTGTGTCTACCTGACTCTGGGTGCTGTCTGGATGGAGTTTGCAAGTTCTCCCTGTGACCTCATGGGTTTTCTTTTCGGGTGCTCCAGTTTCCTCCCACACTCCAAAGACGTACAGGTTTTAGTTTAATTAGCTTGGTAACATTGTAAATTGACACTAGTGTGTGTGGGGTAGTGCTAGTGTAAGGGATAGTCGGTGCAGACTCGACGGGCCGAATGGTTTGCTTCTGCGCTGTATCTCTAAAGTCTAAAGTCTAACTATTTCGTTCGGAAACTGTAGAATGTGAAAGATTGCTACTGAAGAGAAATTGATTATTTTCCAACAATGCCTGAAGATAGCTACTGAAGTAAAAATTGATTATTTTCCACCTCCATGCCTGAACGTTTGTAGGTTTAGTTTAGTTTAGTTTAGAGATACAGCGTGGAAACAGGCCCTTCGGCCCACCGGGTCCGCACCGACCAGCGATCCCCGCACATTAACACTATCCTACACCCACCAGGGACAATTTTTACATTTACGAAGCCAACGAACCTACAAACCTGTACGTCTTTGGAGTGTTGGGGGAAACGGAAGATCTCGGAGAAAACCCACGCAGGTCACGGGGAGAACGTACAAACTCCGTACTGACAGCGCACGTAGTCGGGATCGAACCTGGGTCTCCGGCGCTGCATTCGCTGTAAGGCAGAAACTCTACCGCTGTGCCACCGTGACCGCCCTTCAATCCCACTCCAGGGATTTGAACACAGATCAACCACGTTGGCTTTCTAGAGCAGTGTTGAGGGAGTGCTTTGATCTTAGAGGTGCCATCTTTAACTGGGACATCCTCTGGCTTCACATTTCGTGTCTCACTCAGTCTTCTGTCTTTTTCGATCTCTCACCTTTGCCCATCTATCTGACAATCAAAACCCCCCTCACCTGCCTCCATTTCTCTTCCAGCCTTCTTTCCCATACTACAATCAGTCTGAAGAAGGGTCCCGACCCGAAACATCACCTATCCATGTTCTCCGCAGATGCTGCCTGACCCGTTGAGTTACTCCAGCACTTTGTGTTTTTATTTACCAACATGAGGTCTCAAGAAGAGATACGAGAGTATTTTTCTGCTTAACCCTCAACCAACCTTAACAAAAAGGTTACATTATAGTGGAGATGGGCACAAAATGTCGGAGTAACTCAGCGGGAAGGGCAGTATCTCTGGAGAGAAGGAATGGGTGACGTTTCGGGTCGAGACCCTTCTTCAGACTGAAGAAGCCAGGGGAGGGGGGAAACTAGAGATGTGGAAGGGTACAAAGAGAATGGAAGGAGTGAAAAGGACAAGTCAAAGCAGACGACGGTCACGGAAATGTACAGTGGTTCATTTATGGCGATGGGGAAGGTGACAATGAGGCACATAAACAATAAAATTAATCAAGAGGTCAGTGAAACTAATTGGAGAACTAGGGTGGGGGGAAAAGCAAGGATTACTTGGTTTGAGGCCAATATTCATGCCTGAGTGGGAAGGAACTGCAGATGATGGTTTAAACCGAAGATAGACACAAATAGCTGGAGAGACTCAATAGACAATAGACAATAGACAATAGGTGCAGGAGTAGGCCATTCGGCCCTTCGAGCCAGCACCACTATTCAATGTGATCATGGCTGATCATTCTCAATCAGTACCCCGTTCCTGCCTTCTCCCCATACCCCCTGATTCCGCTATCCTTAAGAGCTCTATCTAGCTCTCTCTTGAATGCATTCAGAGAATTGGCCTCCACTGCCTTCTGAGGCAGAGAATTCCACAGATTTACAACTCTCTGACTGAAAAAGTTTTTTTCTCATCTCCGTTCTAAATGGCCTACCCCTTATTCTTAAACTGTGGCCCCTGGTTCAGGACTCCCCCAACATTGGGAACATGTTTCCTGCCTCTAACGTGTCCAACCCCTTAATAATCATATGTTTCGATAAGATCCCCTCTTATCCTTCTAAATTCCAGTGTATACAAGCCTAGCCGCTCCAGTCTTTCAACATACGACTGTCCCGCCATTCCGGGAATTAACCCAGTAAACCTACGCTGCACGCCCTCAATAGCAAGAATAAACGGGTCAGGCAGCATCTCTGGAGAGAAGGAATGTGTGGTAGCCCAGTGCTATGAATATTGACTTCTCTAACTTCTGGTAGTCTCGGCATTCCCTCTCTCTCTCTATCCCTCCCCCACCCCCAAGTCGCACTAGCTCCTCGTTTTTACCCAACAAACAGCTAATGGCCTGTTTCCTTTATCATCGTTACTTTTTTCAATATTTTTTATCCATTGTTCTTTATCTCTCTACATCATCATCTAGATCTCTTGTTCCCTTTGTACCCCTAACCGGCCTGAAGAAGGGTCTCGACCCTGAACCGTCACACATTCCTTCTCTCCAGAGATGCTGCCTGTCCCTCTGAGTTACTCCAGCAGTTTGACTCTGTCTTCAGTGTTCATACCGCTGGGGTGTAATCTGCCCAAGCGAAATATGAGGTGCTGTTCCTCCAATTTGCGTGTGGCCGCACTCTGTTAATGGGGGAGGCCCAGGGCTGAAAGGACAGTGGGGGATGGGAGGGGGAGTTAAAGTGAGTTTGTTGTGCACAGCTTTCTTGGCACGTACGTTATGTTAAAACAGTGGCAACACTGCAAACATACTTCACTAGTTCCGAAGACCTTTGGGATATCGTGAGGCCGGCAAAGATGCTGTAGAAATATAGATTGTTCTTTTTTCCCACACAGTGAGTCAAAGAGAGTTACATAATAAAAATTTATTATTCCTCCAGTAAACTGTGCTGGCCAGGGCTAAGTTACATACAAATTATGTGTGTAAAATCAATTGCAATCACTCACACCATTAGAGGTCCCCATGTGTGACTGATGGGAAAAATGTCCAAATATCTCTATTCTGCTTAGAGATGTCACTCTCAGCAGCCAAAATGTTTACACAACACGATGACCTGTTAGGAAACAAAAGATCCTGTCTGAAAAAAGGTCTAAAGAAGGTCAGAAAAGCTGCCTGTCCTGCTGAGTTACTCCAACAATTTGTGTCTATTATCAGTGCAAACCAGCATCTGCTGTTCCTTCCTACTCATCCTGTGTACATGTGAGTTGGTGTTAGAGTGTGTGTGTGTATGCCTGTGTGTTGGTACACCTTTGGTTTGTGTCCGAATGTATAAATGTCAGGGTCAAATAGGAACAGGGTTGTAAGCTAATTGGCTTGGTAAAATTGTAAATTGACCCAAGTGTGTGTACTTGTTATTGTGTGCGGGGATCGCTGGTTGGCGGGGTCTCGGTGGACTGAAGGGTCTGTTTCCGCTCTGTATCTCTAAACTAAACTAAGCTAAACTAAAATGTCAGGGCAAGATTGGAACAAGTTTCACTAACAACTTTTTCGCTGGGAAATGGACTCCAACTGGATCAATAGTCCATTGGACAGTTTTGGTCTCCTAATCTGAGGAAAGACATTCTTGCCATAGAGGGAGTACAGAGAAGGTTCACCAGATTGATTCCTGGGATGGCAGGACTTTCATATGAAGAAAGACTGGATAGACTCAGCTTGTACTCACTGGAATTTAGAAGATTGAGGGGGGATCTTATAGAAACTTACAAAATTCTTAAGGGGTTGGACAGGCTAGATGCAGGAAGATTGTTCCCGATGTTGGGGAAGTCCAGAACAAGGGGTCACAGTTTAAGGATAAGGGGAAAATCTTTTAGGACCGAGATGAGAACGTTTTTTTTCACACAGAGAGTGGTGAATCTGTGGAATTCTCTGCCACAGAAGGTAGTTGAGGCCAGTTCATTGGCTATATTTAAGAGGGAGTTAAATGTGGCACTTGTGGCTAAAGGGATCAGGGGGTATGGAGAGAAGGCAGGTACGGGATACTGAGTTGGATGATCAGCCATGATCATATTGAATGGCGGTGCAGGCTCGAAGGGCCGAATGGCCTACTCCTGCACCTATTTTCTATGTTTCTATGTTTCTATGGAAGAGATGGATGGAGTTGTGAGAAGGGGAGACACAAAATGCTTCAGTCTGAAGAAGGGTTTCGACCCGAAACGTCCCCCATTCCTTCTCTCCAGAGATGCTGCCTGAGTTGCTCCAGCATTTTGGGTGTATACCTTCGATTTAAACCAGCATCTGCAGTTCTTTCCTACACACATTGAGAAGGGAAGCAGATGTACTGAGGAGAGGTTAGAATTGAGGAGTGGATCTTGAGGTGAATGTGACAAATCTCTCAATGTCAATGTTGTTAAAATGCTATTATGTGGATGTATAGAGTTTTTTTTCCTTTCAATTCCTTACTGGGGTACAGTGTAATTTGCTTTAACTTACTCAGGCAAAGGACCAAGGGACAAAGGGGTCTAAATGCCCTCTCGGTGATGTGAGCTGCCTACTTGAAACACTGCAGTGTCTGACATGAATGAGATCCCACGATGCTGCTGTGGGAGGTTTTTAGAAACATAGAAACATAGAAAATAGGTGCAGGAGTAGGCCATTCGGCCCTACGAGCCTGCACCGCCATTCAATATGATCATGGCTGATCATCCAGCTCAGTAGCCTGTACCTGCCTTCTCTCCATACCCCCTGATCCCCTTAGCAAAAAGGGCCACATCTAACTCCCTCTTAAATATAGCCAATGAACTGGCCTCAACTACCTTCTGTGGCAGAGAATTCCACAGACTCACCACTCTCTGTGTGAAGAAATGTTTTCTCATCTCGGTCCTAAAAGACTTCCCCCTTATCCTTAAGCTGTGACCCCTGGTTCTGGACTCCCCCAACATCGGGAACAATCTTCCCGCATCTAGCCTCTCCAACCCCTTAAGAATTTTATATGTTTCTATAAGATCCCCCCTCAGTCTTCTAAATTCCAGCGAGTACAAGCCCAGTCTATCCAGTCTTTCCTCATATGAAAGTCCTGCTATCCCAGGGATCAATCTGGTGAACCTTCTCTGTACTCCCTCTAAGGCAAGAACGTCTTTCCTCAGGTTAGGAGACCAAAACTGCACACAATACTCCAGGTGCGGTCTCACCAAGGCCCTGTACAACTGCAGCAGAACCTCCCTGCTCCTATACTCAAATCCTCTTGCTATGAATGCCAACATACCGTTCGCTTTCTTCACTGCCTGCTGCACCTGCACGCTTGCTTTCAATGACTGGTGCACCATGACACCCAGGTCCCGTTGCATCTCCCCTTCTCCCAATCGGTCACCATTCAGGTAATACTCTGCTTTCCTGTTCTTGCCGCCAAAGTGGATAACCTCACATTTATCCACATCATATTGCATCTGCCATGCATTTGCCCACTCGCCTAATCTATCCAAGTCACTCTGCAGCCTCCTAGCATCCTCCTCGCAGCTAACACTGCCACCCAGCTTCGTGTCATCCGCAAACTTAGAGATGTTTTGGGGGTGAGGCGTGGATAGAAGGTACGTGGAGAGGATGTTTCCACTAGTGGGAGAGTCCAGGACCAGAGGTCACAGCCTCAGAATTTAAGGGACGTTCCTTTCGGAAGGAGATGAGGAGGAATTTCTTTAGTCAAGAAGGTGGTGAATCTGTGGAATTCATTGCCACAAAAGGCTGTGGACCCTTCTTCAGACTGAGAGTCAGTCTAACCTACAAACATGTCAGTCTGAAGAAGGGTCTCCACCCGAAACATCACCCATTCCTTCTATCCCTGAGATGATGCCTGATCGGCCGAGTTACTCCAGTTTTTTGTGATATCTTCGATTTGTACCAGCATCTGCAGTTATTTTCCTACACCACAAACATGTACGTCTTTGGAGTGTGGGAGGAAACCGGAGATCCTGGAGAAAACCCACGCAGGTCACTGGAAGAATGTACAAACTCCGTACGGAACAGCACCCGCAGTCAGGATGGAACCCGGGCCTCTGGCGCCGTGAGGCAGCAACTCTACCACTGCACCACCGTGCTGCCATGCCGCCCAGTTGTGGAGATCGTACTTGGGTTCGCTGCATTCTGGTGGTGGAGGGAATGAACAAGTGGCGTAATTGATGAAGTGTGAATTAAGCCTTGGATGTTGTTGAATCATTCAACAAAGGGGGGAAAAAACAATTTGCTTTTGGAAGTATTTTTATGTTATTCAAAGGCTTATTATAATTTTGGTGTAACACTCTCTCGCCTCATGGCAACAGCCAGCTCCTGGATCAATATTTGATTCAATAAAACTCCCTCTGAAATGTCACTTCTCATTTTTAAGCCCTGGGCTACAAGAACGCAAATTAGCTGACAGAATTAAATAGAACAAAATAAGCTTCAACCTGCTTATCAACTGCTTCCAGACTACTATTAAAATAGAATCAAAAGTTAAACAGAGAGAAATGAATCAAGTTGCTTACTGCATAAAGCATGCACTGTAATCGATGGTACACTTCAATGATTAGCCCAAAACAGTGTGAGCTGTAAATGTAAATGGATGGCACAGTGGCACAGCTGTTAGTGTGGCTACCGCATGCCCAGTCCAGTCATGCCCAGCCCATCAAGGGTACTGACCCCCCCCCCCCCCCCCCCCCCAACATCGAAGGGATCTTCAGGAGTCGCTGCCTCAAAATGGCAGCCAGCATCATCAGAGACCCACACCACCCTGGCCACACACTCATTTCACTCCTGCCATCGGAAAGAAGGTACAGGAGCCTGAAAACTATAACGTCCAGGTTCAGGAACAGCTTCTTCCCCACAGCCACCAGGCTGTTAAACACCACAACCTCAAATAACTACATAGACCTGGGGGGATTGGTTTTGTCTTTTTGCCCTATTATTGCTGGCTTGTATTTTATGTGTGTGTATATGTATGTGTGTGTGTACCACAAAATGCTGGAGTGTGTATATGTACATATATGTGTAGACACACAACGCTGGAGTAACTCAGCGGGTCAGGCAGCATCTCAGGAGAGAAGGAATGGGTGACGTTTCGGGTCGAGACCCTTCTTCAGACCCGAAACGTCACCCATTCCTTCTCTCCTGAGATGCTGCCTGATCCGCTGAGTTACTCCAGCATTGTGTGTCTACCTTCGATTTTAACCAGCATCTGCAGTTTTTTCCTACACACTTTTTTTTCTTATACATATGTGTATATGTATATATGTGTGTATACGTATATACTGTATACACACACACTCACACATATATTTTGTATATCTCTGGTATGGGGTAACAGTTACCTCGATCTAAAAAGATGACAAAATGCTGGGGTAAC
The DNA here is from genome assembly GCF_053455715.1 of Rhinoraja longicauda. Lineage (NCBI taxonomy): Eukaryota > Metazoa > Chordata > Chondrichthyes > Rajiformes > Arhynchobatidae > Rhinoraja > Rhinoraja longicauda. The sequence continues at coordinate 12,020,250 of NC_135988.1, forward strand.
TCAGCGGGCCAGGCAGCATCTCTGGAGAGACCCTTCGTCAGACTCAAAGTAGGGGTGGGTGAGGTGAAAGGAGGGGTGGAGGGGTGGAGGGGGGGGGAGAGAAGGACTGGAGGCAAGAAAAGACCTGGACAAATCAGGGCAAGCAACAGATGACCTCAGGCTGGGTGGTGTCCTTTGTTGGATAGTTGAAGGGGTGATTGTCTGAAGAAGGGTCCCGTCCCAAAGCATCACCCATCATTTTTTGCCAGAGATGCTGCCTGACCCGCTGAGTTACTCCAGCACTTCATAAGTTCATAAGTTCCAGGAGTAGAGTTGGGCCATTCGGCCCATCAAGTCTACTCTGCCATTCATTCATGGCTGATCTATCTTTCCCTCCCAACCCTATTTTCCTGCTTTCTTCCCATGATCCCTTACTAATCAATTTGGGGTCTGTCTTGGGTATAAACCAGCATCTGTAGTTCTTTGTTTCTACTGTTAATCACCATGTTCACCAGCAGCATGGTTTCATTGTCCCGGTGCCAGCTGTCTAATTGAGATGAAGAAGGGTCTCGACCCGAAACATCGGCCATTCCTTCCCCCCAGAGATGCTGCCTGCCCCGTCGAGCTACTCCCCGCCAGCATTTTGCGTCTATCTTAATTGAGATGATAGAATGGACCTTTTCGGCCGCTCAAGGCAGCCGGAGGAACAACAGCGGAGGTTAGAAGGCGTGAATTGTGATTCCCAGCCAGCAGTGGGGCCTTGCCTTTGGTTGAAACGCTGTGCAATTAATCTGAAAGTAGCTGGGTGAGAAGAGAAGAAAAATTAGTCTTCCTGACCACCCCGGTCTCGTAAACCCTGTTGAGATGTGCAAATAGTATTTATGAATGATCATTGAAAGGTTCCCACCAAGGGCAGCTGGACGTGTCATTGATTCTTACAAAGGTGGAATTGTACAGGTAACAGAGCTGGCGCCTGGCAGACCCGACGACGTGGAGCTCGCAGTCTCGGGTTGGAGCTCACAGTCGGGAGTTCCAAGCTGGAGGTTCCACTGGTCCCGCCCCCCCACCCTCCCCCCGATCGATGCAGGAGTTGGGTCGCCCCGACGAGGAAGGTCCAGCCCCGGCTCCTGGAGTCAAGATCGTCCCGTCAACGGAAGGTTCGAGGCCCCCCGACCGCTGGAGGACAAGGAAGGGAGAGATTGAACCTTTTTCCACCTTCCATCAGAGTGAGGAATGCGGAGGAGTCATTGTGGTGGATGTTCGTGTTAAGATGTATTCTGTGTGTTCTGCTCCTTTTTATTCTTATGTCTGTACAGCAAATGAAGTTCCTCGTACGTTGCGGAACACAACTTGGCTGATAAAGTGTTGTGATTGTGATTGATTGATGCACCCTTGGGTGCTGCCTTTGTGGAGTGTGCATGTTCCCCCTCTGACCACGTGGGTTTCATTTGGTTACTCTGGTAGGCTAATTCGCCACTGTACATCAACCCTGGGGTATAAGTGAGTGGTGGAACCTGTTGATGGAAATGTAGGGAGTTTAAAATGTAATTAGCGTCCAAACGTGTAAATGTGGCCTGGATCGTCAGCACAGACTTAGAGGGCTGAAGGGCCTGTTTCCATGTTGTAGTCTAAAATCGCCTGCACTATTTCAAAATAGCAGTGTGATGTCAATGTGCTGGACTATCATAGACAATAGGTGCAGGAGGAGGCCATTCGGCCCTTCGAGCCAGCACCGCCATTCAATGTGATCATGGCTGATCATTCTCAATCAGTACCCCGTTCCTGCCTTCTCCCCATACCCCCTGACTCCGCTATCCTTAAGAGCTCTATCCAGCTCTCTCTTGAATGCATTCAGAGAATTGGCCTCCACTGCCTTCTGAGGCAGAGAATTCCACAGATTCACAACTCTCTGACTGAAAAAGGTTTTTCCTCATCTCCGTTCTAAATGGCCTACCCCTTATTCTTAAACTGTGGCCCCTGGTTCTGGACTCCCCCAACATTGGGAACATGTTTCCTGCCTCTAACGTGTCCAACCCCTTAATAATCTTATACGTTTCGATAAGATCTCCTCTCATCATCCCTCAGTCAACACCAAAGTGATAAACTAGTGCAGGAAGGAGTGTGAACCAATGTGATTAGACTGTCTTCACCTCGTTGCTTTTTGTGTTGCTGTGCGGTAATTGGGTGCTACGTTTCTCGAACCATCGCAGAACCTTATCCTTCCACCCATATACCTCCCTCTGGTATTACATTTTCACTCCTCTTCTCCCCTTATCCCCTTATACCCTTTCCTTCCCTTGTCTCCTCCAGATCCCAACCCCGAAAAATCACCTGTCCATGTTCTCTAGAGATGCTTATGAAGGAACTGCAGATGCTGGTTTACACTGAAGGTAGACACAAAATGCTGGAGTATCTCAGCATCTCTGGGGAAAAGAGAAGGAATGGGTGATGTTTCGGGTTGAGGCCCTTCTTCAGACTTCAGTGCTGGAGTAACTCAGCGGGTCAAGCAGCAACTCTGGAGAAGGACACAAACTTCAATCTGAAGGAGGGACTCGACCTGAAACGTCACCGATTCCTTTTTTCCAGAGCAGCTGCCTGACCCGTTGAGTTACCCCAGCATTTTGTTTCCTTCTCCAGAGATTCTGCTTGACTTGCTGAGTTACTCCGGCACTTTGTGTCTTTTTGTGTAAACCAGCATCTGCAGTTCCTTGTTTCTCCACTTATCGCGTGCCAGGCTTTGTCCTACCCTCATCTATTTTCCAGCTTTCTACCCCCTAATACAATCAGTCTGAAAAAAGGACCCGGTCCAAAGGAAAGCACCTCCAGAGATGCTGCCTGATCCGCTGAGTTACTCCAACATTATATAGACAACTAGACCAAGTGGACCCGTTGGGCCCAAACCTCTCCTGCATTGGTGCAGTACCCTCTCTTCCCCCACTCCCCTCTCCCTCCCTCCCTCCTCCCCCTCCCTCCCTCTCCCTCCTCCCCTGCCCCTCCCCCTCCTTCCCTCCCTCCCTCCCCCTCGTCCATTAGCACCAAAGGGACGACGGTGAGTAAAGTGGGCCTAAAATTGTCGCGCTATCGTGTACCGTTTTGGCTGTAGTTCAGGAACAGACAAACAAACAAACAAAAGAGAGGTTTAATATATAGATAGACAATAGGTGCAGGAGTAGGCCATTCGGCCCTTCGAGCTAGCACCGCCATTCACTGTGATCATGGCTGATCATCCACAATCAATACCCCGTTCCTGCCTTCTCCCCATATCCCTTGACTCCGCTATCTTTAAGAGCTCTATCTAGCTCTCCCTTGAAAGCTCTTTATGCTCTGCATAGAACTTTAAATGTGGTTCTCTGGATGCAATAATCCATGGCTTCCGTGAGAAAGCATCTCATTTAAACTGTACTTGATCTCCAAGTCTCAATGAGGTCCTTGAGTTGGTCTTCATCAAACCCCCTATTCATCTTTGGCTTGGACGGGCAGGATGGGACAACCTGTGGCCAAAGAGTGGCAGTAAGGTCTCTCCACTGCATCGTGCCAACCAGGTGCGGAGCTGATGGATGCCTAGATGGTCACATTTGCAGTTTCCAATTCGGCGTTTCCCACCAAACTCCAGCTAAACGCAAGAACAACCACCGCTGCACTCTCGTGTCAGTGAGTTGAACATACTGCATTCCGACTTCTCAATTTTTTAACTTCATAATGTAATGATATTGATGCAGTCACAGTTGGTCAGAAACAAACAAGACCATTATCAGCACGCCTGGGGCATGTAATCGATCGCGGACGGGTTGATGACTGGAAGAGTAATAGATCCTCGGATTTCCAATCTCAGCTATGTAACTACAGACTGCAGCTAATGGGTAATACCGCCCTACTTGTATCTAGAGCTTTTACACTTTAGGGCCCTGGTTGCAAATAACAACTGATACTCATCTGGTTGGAGAAGGCAGAGCAAGGGCTGAAGATCAAGAACAACCACAGGAACAAATTAAAGTAGCAAGGAACCGCAGAAAATGACACAGCGCTGGAGCAACTCAGCGCTGTCTGACACGCTGAGTTGCTCCAGCACTTTGTCTTTTTTTTGGGTAAACCAGCATCTGCGGTTCCTTGCTACTTTCTCTGGAGAATGTTCCCCAGAGAACATGGGTAGGTGATGTTTCGGGTTGAGACCCTTCTTCAGAATGTTTGCGGTGGGTGGGGGTGGGGGTGGGGGTGGGGGTGGGGGTAAGGGGAAAGGGTGGAGACAGCTGGAGAGCTGAGGAGTCTGAAGAAGGGTCTCAACCCGAAACCTTTCTCCAGAGATGCTGCCTGACCCGCTGAGTTTCCCCTGCATTTCGGTGTAAGGACAAAGCTTGTTGAGTGATAGGTGGATACAGGGGTGGGGGGGGGGGGGGTTGATAGGCAGATGGTTGGACAAAGGCCAGAGATGAAAAGCCAAAAGGGGTGAGATAAGGTTAGAAGAGGTGCAAATGGTGAAGCCAGAGAAAGGAATATAGGTGGAAAGGGACAAGATAGAATAGATTAATAGTGAAATTTGATGTCAATATTGGCAGGTCAGGCTCCATCTGTGGCACTAGAAGCAGGGCTAATGGCCTTGAACTTGCCAGAGAGATCTGAGAGTTAAAATGAGCAAAGTGCAGAAACGGAGACCTGCAGATGCTGGATTATACCAATGATAGACACAAAGTGCTGGAATAACTCAACGGGTCAGGCAGCATCTCTGGAGAAAAAAAATGGGTGACGTTTCAGGTGGGGATTCTTCTTCAGACCTTGCTTTCAAAAGCTCTCAATGGGGTCAAGTCCAATCTCCTCCGCAGGAGCTCTGAAGTCTTCCCACACTGGCCTCATGAATTGTCCTTGAGTTTAATTGCTCCACACCGTTGCCAGCTGTGCTTTCAGCCTCAGTTAGAGGTACAGCGCGGAAACAGCCCCTTTGGCCCACCGAGTCCACGCCGACCAGCGATCACCCCGTACACGAGCACCATCTTACACGTGAGGGGCAATTTACAATTTAATGGAAGCCAATTAACTTACAAACCTGTATACCTTTTGGAGTGTGGGTGGAAACCGGAGCACCTGGAGAAAACCCACGTGGTCACGGGGAGAATGTACAATCTGCGTACAGACAGTACCCGTAGTCAGGATCAGACCCGGGCAGCAACTCTACTGCTGCGCCAGAGTGCCGCCCCAAAGATGTTCATGCCCAAAGCATTGGAAACCACTCCCTAAATCCCTTTATTTCTCTCTCCTCTCATTAGATTCCTTTTAAAATTTACAACCTGGCTCTTTGGTAATGAGCCCTGATATCTGTTCGATTTCTCCTGTGACTGACCTGGTGTGGTATGGTAAGTTATGGTACTGCAAAACTGTAACCCTTCATCACTTATTGATCTCAATATGAAGTATTTCGCTTCACTTTTCTCACCCTAATACTTTGACTGGATGGAGTGGATGTGGAGAGGATGTTTCCACCGGTGGGAGAGTCCAGGACCAGAGGTCATAGCCTCAGAAATAAAGAACGTTCCTTTCGGAAGGAGACGAGGAAGAATTTCTTTAGTCAGAGGGTGGTGAATTTGTGGAATTCGGCTGTGGAGACTGTCAATGGATATTTTTAAGTCAGAGATAGATAGATTCTTGATTAGTACGGGTGTCAGGGGTTATGGGGAGAAGGCAGGAGAATGGGGTTAGGAGGGAGAGATCGATCAGCCATGATTGAATGGCGGAGTAGACTTGATCGGCCGAATGGCCTAATTCTGCTCCTATCACTTAGGATATTATAAGAAAATAACTGCAGATGCTGGTACAAATCGAAGGTATTTATTCACAAAATGCTGGAGTAACTCAGCAGGTCAGGCAGCATCTCAGGAGAGAAGGAATGGGCGACGTTTCGGGTCGAGACCCTTCTCCAGACTTATGATATTATGATCAGCCCTGAACCCCAGCAACGGACTGTTCCAGACGCAACGGTCAGACAACGGCCTCCGCTGTCACACTGTGAAAATGGAGAGGATGAGACGGAGTTTCTTTCCACAGGCCATCAGGACTGTTAACTATTATAACTCCAGGGACTAAATTTTGTCTTCTCTATATTAACTTTATTAACTTTATTTATATGCTGTAACTGTAATTCTTTTTTGTGCACAATCCGCAGGCATTGCCACTTTCATTTCACTGCACATCGTGTATGTGTACGTGACAAATAAACTTGACGTGACTTGACTTGGCTTTATATAATTACACATCAAGTGCTGTTTAATTAAAACTTTTCATGGGGATCCATTCCACCTTCTACACTTTCCCTGAAACCACAATTCCTATTCATATCAGAAATCCAGAAATCAAAAGGAGACATCAGCCATGAGTGAATGACGGAGGAGACTCGATGGGCCGATTCTGCTCCTATCACTTATGAAAACCGATAAACATATGACTAACTGTCACTGCTAATGTGAAATATCTCCATATTACGCAACCTGTCTTACAATACTGACACACATCCTGTATCTGTTAAATGATGGCCCACGTCCATTGGCTCTGAATAGGCACTGACAGGCAGCCCTAGTTTTCAAGGTGTTACTCACCTGTATTTATTACAAATGCTGTAACATTATCAAAGCACTTCATGTAATTTCATGCTTCAAAACCTTTCGAGTGTCACCCACGATCCAAAGCACTGTTAAATGCAGGGTTGCTAAGGAGACAAGAAGATATAGTTTGGAAGCTGATGCGGGGAACTGCTGGTGAATGTTTTAACCCGTTATCTCCATTCGTTTATATTCCCTGTGGGGTCTTGTCCTCAGCTCCTGGAGGCCTCAAGAGACTGCAGATGAAGTAGGGTCCGGATCTAATAGATTGTCTGGCCAGTTCAACCCCGCCCCCTCCCTGACATCGGTCTGAAGAAGGGTCTCGACCCGAAACGTCACCCATTCCTTCTCTCCTGAGATGCTGCCTGACCCGCTGAGTTACTCCAGCATTTTGTGTCTCCCTTCATGGGGGTACAACTAATCGGATGTGCCAGGTCTTCACCGGGCATTCGGATCAGGAATCCTGGCACCCCATCCTGACTTTCTTTTCTGCGGATGGAAATTCATCCGGAGCGATTTTCCAAACTACACTTTGCTCGCTGGCAGGGTCTCAGGCTTAGAGGACAATTGTGTAAGAAGGAACCGCAGGTGCTGGTTTAAGCTGAAGATGGACACAAAATGCTGGAGTAACTCAGCGGGTCAGGCAGCATCTCTGGAGAGAAGGAATGGGTGAAGTTTTGGGTCGAGACCCTTCTGCAGACTAGTTAGGGAAAAGCGAAACAAAAGATATAGATGATGATGTAGAGACTTAAAGAGCAATGAATGAAAGATATGTAAAAAAAATTGATAAAGGAAACAGGCCATTGTTAGCTGTTTGTTGGGATCAAAGAAAATGTAGAATAGACTGATGTCAGGGGAGGGGGCGATACATAGATAAGGAAGTGTAGAGATAAGGAAGTGTAAGGTGTGAAAACAGGACAAAGGGAATGAGGATCAAGTCAAATGTAGAGTAGATCATTGTTAGCTGGGAGAAGGTAACAATAGACAAGAGACAATAGACAATAGGAGCAGGAGGAGGCCATTCGGCCCTTCGAGCCAGCATCGCCATTCAATGTGATCATAGCTGATCATTCTCAATCAGTACCCCATTCCTGCCTTCTCCCCATACCCCCTGACTCCGCTATCCTTAAGAGCTCTATCTAGCTCTCTCTTGAATGTATTCAGAGAATTGGCCTCCACTGCCTTCTGAGGCAGAGAATTCCACAGATTCACAACTCTCTAAAAAAGTTTTTCCTCATCTTAGTTCTAAATGGCCTACCCCTTATTCTTAAACTGTGACCCCTGACAGTAACAACAAAGCAAACAGAGATAAAATGTAGTCGAAGATAGCAAGACTGGTGGGAGAACTGGGAAGGGCGAGGGATGGAGAGAGAGGGAAAGCAAGGGTTACTTGAAGTTGGAGAAGTCAATGTTTACACCGCTGGGGTGTCAGCTGCCCGAGTGAAGTATGAGGTGCTGTTCCTCCAATTTGCGCAATGGACAGAAAGGTCAGTGTGAGAATGGGCACAGGTCAACTGGTCAGGAAATGTACCCGGGAGGCGGTCAATTGGATCTGCTGTGTGAATTCAGGCAAGTATTTGGTGCCTTTAGAAGAGGACAACTGTGATTTGGATATGATATATTTCGTCCGGTGACTCTTTATGAAGATGCATAGCAGGGCGGCGCGGTGGTAGAGTTGGTGCCTTACAGCGAATGCAGCGCCGGAGACCCGGGTTCGATCCCAACTACGGGCGCTGTCTGTACGGAGTTTGTACGTTCTCCCCGTGACCTGCGGGGGTTTTCTCCGAGAGCTTCGGTTTCCTCCCACACTCCAGAGACGTACAGGTTTGTAGGTTAATTGGCTTGGTAGATGTAAAAACTGTCGGTAGTGGGTGCCGAATGGTGTTAATGTGTGGGGACCGCTGGTCGGCGCGGACCCGGTGGGCCGAAGGGCCCGTTTCCGCGCTGTATGTCTAAATTAAACTAAATTAAAGTAGCATTGTGTGTCCGCATCAGCAAGCTGCTCCACAGGTATGTAGGTTAATTGGCTGGGTAAATGTAAAAATTGTCCCTAGTGGGTGTAGGATAGTGTTAATGTACGGGGATCGCTGGGCGGCACGGACTTGGAGGGCCGAAAAGGCCTGTTTCCGGCTGTATATATATGATGATGATGATGAATGTGATGAAGTGCCTTGGTGGAGAGCCCAATCATCCATTCAGAGTGGGAGCCATTCATAGCCTTGTATACTCTGGACAAATGGAGGTTTATTGCTTAATTATCTCAAAGATTCAGACTAGTCGCTCGCGGAAGCTACGGTCTGTGACACACAGTCATTCTTGGCTCCCAATACTTAACTGATATCTCTGTGGAGGCCAATTCTCTGAATGCATTCAAGAGAGAGCTAGATAGAGCTCTTAAGGATAGTGGAGTCAGTGGGTATGGGGAGAAGGCAGGAACGGGGTACTGATTGAGAATGATCAGCCATGATCACATTGAATGGTGGTGCTGGCTCAAAGGGCCGAATGGCCTCCTCCTGCACCTATTGTCTATTGTCTATTGTCTATCACCAGACCCAGTGAGGTGGTGAGACCCCACTCCTGCACCACACACACTATCTTCTCTCTATGTGGGCCTTCAACTCCAACATAACCTTCCCTCTCAGCATCAAAGCTGCCAAGCTATCTCCCTGCCATTCGACTGTAGTTTAAGTGCCTAAGTGCTTGAAAATACATAGAAACATAGAAAATAGGTGCAGGAGGAGGCCATTCAGCCCTTCGAGCTGATCATCCACAATCAGTAACCCGTGCCTGCCTTCTCCCCATATCCCATGATTCCACTAGCTCCTAGAGCTCTATCTAACTCTTAAATTCATCCAGTGAATTGGCCTCCACTGCCTTCTGCAGCACAGAATTCCACAAAATCACAACTCTCTGGTTGAAAAAGTTCCTTCTCGCCTCAGTATTAAATGGCCCCCCCTTTATTCTAAGACTGTGTGGCCCCTGGTTCTGGACTCCCCCAACATTGGGAACATTTTTCCTGCATCTAGCTTGTCCAGTCCTTTTATAATTGTATATGCCTCTATAAGATCAGGAGAAATGGAATGGAGATCGTGGATTGGAAAGGTTTAGAAGGGTCTGGGCCAAACACAGGCTGGTGGGACTAAGTGAAGACGGAGCAGTTTGGTCTGCATGGGGGAGGTTGGGCCGTAGGGCCTGTTTCCATGCTGGATGACTCTGTGACTATGTCTCTATGGAGACTCACCTTAGTGTGACCCATCAGAACCTCCTGTGTCCAGAGACCTCATGCCCTCCTCTGGAAACCAAAGCTCCCAGTCAAGTAGAAGTGTCAACACTCAGGGCAGCGCGGTGACACAGCGGCAGAGTTGCTGCCTCACAGCGCCAGAGACCCGTGCCTGATCCTGACTATGGGTGCCGTCTGTACAGAGCGTGTACGTTTTCCCCGTGGCCTGTGTGGGCTTTCCCCGGGATCTCCGGTTTCCTCCCACACTCCAAAGGCATACAGGTTTGTCGGTTAATCGGCTTGGTAAAATTATAAATCGTCCCCAATTTGTGTAGGATAGTGTTAGTGTGCTGGGATCACTGGTCGGCGCAGACTCGGTGGGTCGAAGGGCCTGTTTCCGCGCTTTATCTCTAAACCAAACTAAAACCTATTGCACAGGTAAAGGCCACAAGGACCCCACTGACTGATAAAGAGGGATTTAGACTCACCCCACACCACACCTCAAAGTCAGCAATCCATGCATTCCAGGGTCAATACCAAGCATTGCTGAAACAAGTTTGTACATCACTCTCTTGGACAATGTTCCAGACACCTCTCTGGTTACGCTGGCACAGTAGCACAACTGTTACCTCACAGCACCAGAGGCCTGGGTTCCATCCTGACCACGGTCTGTGTGGGATTTGTACTTTCACTCTGTCACGGGGAGAACGTACAAACTCTGCTCAGACAGCACCCGTAGTTAGGATCGAACCCGGATGGCTGGTGCTGTAAGACAGCAGCTCGACCACTGCACCACCTTGCCACCCCTGGCATGTAAGTCTAAACACAGACCTTATCGTTTACTTCACTACCACTTACTTGTAAGATCTTGCTCTGCCTAAACAGTGACCACGTTAACCACATTGTAACGCTGGCTGGCTTTGGAATGGGCAGAGGAAGGGAGTGGACAAGTGTGGATAACATGGAATTAGTGTGATGGTCAGCATGGACCTTGTGGGCCAAAGGGTCTGGTTCCATGCTGTATCTCTGAAATCAACTGAAATGAAAGATTGTGAAAGGCGCTACATTAATGTGAATACTTCTATCTCCGAGTTCTTTGCCTTGGGTTCCGAGATCGGTCAACCATTTCTTCAATCGCTAAGGCTGCTCGGGCAACCTGCACCAGGTGACAGGACAAGAACTTGCACTGACCCATGGAGGAACAACCCAATCCACCTAGAGTCATAGATTCATGGAGTCATACAGTGTGGAAACAGTGTTCGACCCAACTCGCCCACACTGACCAACATGCCCCATCCACACTAGTCCTACTTGCCTGCGTTTGGCCCATCTATACACTAAAACTCTTGTTTGTTTGTTTGTTTGTTCCTGAACTACAGCTAAAACGGTACACGATAGCGCGACAATTTTAGGCCCACCTTACTCACCGTCGTCCCTTTGGTGCCAATGGAAGAAGTTGCATTGAAATCGGTGTTATATTTTTAAAGTTATTCACATTTTAAAGTTTAAATCTATCTCCTAGGGAGGGAGGAGGGAGGATAAAGGGGGTTGAGGGGGATGGAGGGGGGGGAGGGCAAAGGGGGGAGGGGGAGGAGAGGGAGAGGGGGAGGGAGGGGAGGGGAGGAGGGGAGGAGGGGAGGAGGGGAGGAGGAGGGAGGAGGAAGGGAGGGGGAGGGGAGGAGGGGAGGAGGGGAGGAGGGGAGGAGGGGAGGAGGGGAGGAGGGGAGAAGGGGGTGGAAGGGAGGGGGAGGGAGAGGGGGGAGGAGAGGGTGAATGAATGAATGAATGAATAAGTTTATTGGCCAAGTATGTGCATATACAAGGAATGTGCCTTGGTGCTCCGCTCACAAATGACAACACAAACATACAGTTAACAATTAAGAATAAAGCATAAACACATCAAAACAATAAGGATATAACATTACGTGCTGCACCGATGCAGGAGAGGTTTGGGCCCAACGGGTCCACTTGGTCTAGTATCCCTCTAATCCTGTCCGATCCATGTACCTGTCTTAATTGTTTCTTAAACGTTGCGATAGTACCTGTCTCAACTGCCTCCTCCAGCAGCCCGTTCCACACACCCACAACCTCTTGCGTGAAAAAGTGAACTCGTCAAGAAACACTTTGCTCCTTTGCTCAAACATTGGCATTTTCAGATTTTACCTTTTGCATAAAGTATGTAATGGGATTTTAAATAAGCTCTAGCTAGACAGGTCATGACATATTTTGCTGAAACATTTTTGCTTCGCATCCAAATCTATACTGAGCGGATTAATTTGAAGATGGGAAACTATTTAAGCAAGACTAATAATAATGACAGGCTCAAAAGGACAAGAACTACTCATTAAACTGCATTAGATACCAGGGCTTTAATGCCTGCTTGTGGACTTTTACACAAGTCAAAATCCTTCAAATATATCCACTGGAGGAATTACATCTCAATAGCTTTTATATTGGTGAGTTAAGATTTAGTTTACTGGCCTGCACCAGTATTAATTTCCACACAGCAAGCCTGACTGTCAGATCAGGAGGATACAATTGCTCTATAAAGGATTTTATGGTGCAGTCAATCAAATAGAAAGCTGTTTTGCACCTTAATAACACAGAGCTACATCAGTTTTCATGACTAGTGCTGGTCCTACTGTTTCAGGTAGATCGCAGAAACTGTCATCTGAATAATAACGGGCTGGACACAGAAAGCTGGGGTAACCTTTTGTTACTATGAGGTTTGGAGGGCGGACTGGTGGCGCAGCGGTAGAGTCACTGCCTTACAACGCTTTCAGCGGCTTACAGAGATGTGGGTTCGATCCTGACTACGGATGCTATCTGAGCGGAGTACAGGGCCCTAGTGAGACCGCACCTGGAGTACTGTGTGCAGTTTTACAGGGCCCTAGTGAGACTGCACCTGGAGTACTGTGTGCAGTTTTGGTCTCCAAATTTGAGGAAGGATATTCTTGCTATTGAGGGCGTGCAGCGTAGGTTTACTAGGTTAATTCCCGGAATGGCGGGACTATCATATGTTGAAAGACTGGAGTGACTAGGCTTGTACATACTGGAATTTAGAAGGATGAGAGGAGATCTTATCGAAATGTATAAGATTATTAAGGGGTTGGACACGTTCGAGGCAGGAAACATGTTCCCAATGTTGGGGGAGTCCAGAACAAGGGGCCACAGTTTAAGAATAAGGGGTAGGCCATTTAGAACTGAGATGAGTAAAAAAAAATTCAGTCAGAGAGTTGTGAATCTGTGGAATTCTCTGCCTCAGAAGGCAGCGGAGGCCAATTCTCTGAATGCATTCAAGAGAGAGCTAGATAGAGCTCTTAAGGATAGCGGAGTCAGGGGGTATGGGGAGAAGGCAGGAACCGGGTACTGATTGAGAATGATCAGCCATGATCACATTGAATGGCGGTGCTGGCTCGAAGGACAGAATGGCCTCCTCCTGCACCTATTGTCTATTGTCTATTGAGTTTGTACGTTCTCCCCGTGACCGCATGGGTTTTCTCCGAGATCTTCGGTTTACTCCCACACTCCAAACACGCACAGGTTTGTAGGTTAATTGGCTTAGTAAATGTAAAAATTATCCCTAGTGTGTATAGGATAGTGTTAATGCACTGGTCGGTGCAGACTCGGTGGGCTGAAGGGCCTCTTTCCGCGCTGTATCTCTAAACTAAACTAAACTAAACTCAGCGGGTCACACAACATCTTTGAAGAAAATAAATAGGGGGCATTTTGGGTCCAGACTCCTTTTCAGTTTAATTTAATTCAGACTGAAGAAGGGTCTCAACCCGAAAACATCACCAATTACTTCTTTCCAAAGATTTCTGATCCGCTGAGTTACTCCAGCTTTTTGTGTCTATCTTTGGTTTAAACCTTCGATTTAAACCAGCATCTGCAGTTTTTTTTTCTACACATCTGCAGTTCCTTCCTACACATGAGAGAGGGAGAGAATGGGGGAGTGTCAGTGAGGGGGGGAGGGAGGGAGAGAGGAAGAGAGAGAGAGGGAGAGGGGGAGAGGGGGAGAGGGAGGAAGAGGGGGAGAGGGGGAGAGGGGAAGAGGGGAGGGGGGAGGGAGAGAGAGAGAGAGAGAGAGAGGGAGAGAGGGAGAGAGGGGGAGAGGGGGAGAGAGGGAGAGAGGAAGAGAGGGAGAGAGAAGGGGAGAGAGGGGGAGAGAGGGAGAGAGGGAGAGAGAAGGGGAGAGAGGGGGAGAGAGGGGGAGAGAGGGGGGAGAGGGCTAGAGGGAGAGAGAGGGAGGGAGGGAGGGAGGGAGGGAGGGAGGGAGAGAGAGGGAGGGAGAGGGAGGGAGGGAGGGAGGGAGGGAGGGAGGGAGGGAGGGAGGGAGGGAGGGAGGGAGGGAGGGAGGGAGGGAGGGAGGGAGGGAGGGAGGGAGGGAGGGAGGGAGGGAGGGAGGGAGGGAGGGAGGGAGGGAGGGAGGGAGGGGGTGAGGGAGAGGGGGAGAGGGGGAGAGGGGGAGAGGGGGAGAGGAGGAAGAGGGGAAGAGGGGGAGAGGGGGAGAGGGGGAGAGGGGGGAGAGGGAGAGGGGGAGAGGGGGGAGAGAGAGAGAGAGAGGGGGAGAGGGAGAGAGGGGGAGAGGGGGAGAGAGGGAGAGAGGGAGAGAGGGAGAGAGAAGGGGAGAGAGGGGGAGAGAGGGGGGAGAGGGCTAGAGGGAGAGAGAGGGAGGGAGGGAGGGAGGGAGGGAGGGAGGGAGGGAGAGAGAGAGAGGGAGAGGGAGAGAAAGAGTAGCAGAAAGAGACTCGGATAGAGATATAAAGTAAGGAAGAAAAGGAGACATTTAGAGAGGGAGAAGACGGACAGAGAGACAAATAGAGAGAATAGACAGATGGAAAGAGAGAAACACACAAACAAGAAATTGAGATGGAGTCAGAGGCAAAATGAAGCAAGTTAGATGGACCGTGGGATTGCAGCCAGCACAGCTGGAAAGTAATTATGCCCCTATGGTTCCAACGGCATCAAATAAAACAGTGAAAACAACTGTCAATCAGAGCGAGATGGAGTTGGGTCTCAATTACACAAGAACATTGGGATTATTGAATGCTGTTGGCAAGAGCTCAAGCAATATCAAGAGAAAATGACAACAAACGAAGGTTACTTCTGATTTCAGGGAGAAATGAATATTTCAAGTGTCTGTCACTGGCCTTTGTGATATTGGTTTGGGCAGTGTGATTAAACCCGGGCCTAACTCAGAAATCCCCAGAAAATAGTGAGAATATACGGTGACACAAAGTCTCAGAGCAACAGAGTCCCAGAGAAGAGGAAAGTACTTTCACAAACATGGGATGTAATGGGCATTCATTTATCAAGAATACTGTGGGCAGGGCATTTATTTAGGTCAAAAGGGCACAGAGTGCTGGAGTAACTCAGCAGATCAGGCGGCATCTCTGGAGAACATGGATATCCGACGTTTCAGATCAGGAGACTCAAGAAGGGGCTCGACCCAAAATGTCGCCTATCCATGTTCTCCAGAGATGCAATCTGACCCTGCTGAGTTACTCCAGCACTTTGTGCCCTTTTGTGTGTTAACCGGCATCTGCAGTTCATTGTTTATACATTTGTTCGGGCCAGGTTATCAGGGTGCAAAGATTTAGTTATAGTTTTTTAGAGAAACAGTGTGGGACTCAGTGGTCCCTTTGGCCCACTGAGTCTACACTGACCACCGATCTCCATTCACGCAAGTTCTATGTTATTCCACTTTCTTATCCACTCCCGGGCACATTAGGGGCAATTCTACAATTTAACATACAAAGCCCGCATGTCTTTGGGATGTGAGAGGAAACTGGAGCAACTAAAGAAACCCATACATCAAAGGCAGGTTGTGCAAACTCCACACAAACTGTATCCAAGGTGAGCATTCAACCCTGGGTATTTGGCTGCTGAGAGGCAGCAGCTTAGTTTAGTTTAGTTTAGAGATACAGCGCGGAAACAGGCCCTTCGGCCCACCGCGTCCGTGCCGACCAGCGATCCTCGCACATTAACACCACCCTACACACACTAGGGACAATTTACATTTACACCAAGCCAATTAACCTACAAACCTGTACGTCTTTGGCGTGTGGGAGGAAACCGAAGATCTCGGAGAAAACCCACGCGGTCACGGGGAGAACGTGCAAACTCCGTACAGACAGCACCCGTAGTTGGGATCGAACCCGGGTCTCCGGTGCTGCAAGCGCTGTAAGGCAGCTGCTCTACCACTGTGCAGCGCCTAATGGAGCCTCAGTCTGTGGATCATGAGAACCTAGTTCCAGGGCATCACCTGAATAGTGGTAGTTAGCTGCCCTATCATATATTTCTGGCACAGGCATGGTTCAGCACTCTAGATCTATCCACGTTCTCCAGAGATGCTGCCTGACCTGCTGAGTTACTCCAGCACTTTGCGTCTTTTTTTGTAAACCAGTATCTGCAGTTCCTTCTTTCGACATTCAGCACTCCTGACATGGTTCAGCACTCAGGAGATGTTGAATCAGTATGGATAGAAATGAGAAATTGTAAGGGTAAAAAGACCCTAATGGGAGTTATCTATAGGCCCCCAAACAGTAGCCTCGACTTAGGGTGCAAGTTAAATCAGGAGATAAAATTGGCGTGTCAAAAATGTAATGCTACGGTGGTTATGGGAGATTTCAACATGCAGGTAGACTGGGAAAATCAGGTTGGAAATGGACCCCAGGAAAGAGAGTTTGTAGAGTGCCTTCGAGATGGATTCTTAGAACAGCTTGTACTGGAGCCTACCAGGGAGAAGGCAATTCTGGATTTAGTGTTGTGTAATGATCCTGATCTGGTAAGGGGACTAGAGGTAAAAGAGCCATTAGGAGGCAGTGATCACAACATGATAAGTTTTACTCTGCAAATGGAAAGGCAGAAGGGAAAATCGGAAGTGTCGGTATTGCAGTATAGCAAAGGGGATTACAGAGGCATGAGGCGGGAGCTGGCCAAAATTGATTGGAAGGAGGCCCTAGCAGGGAAGACGGTAGAACAGCAATGGCAGGTATTCCTGGGAATAATGCAGAGGTTGCAGGATCAATTTATTCCAAAGAGGTGGAAAGACTCTAAGGGGAGTAAGAGACACCTGTGGCTGACAAGGGAAGTCAGGGACAGCATAAAAATTAAGGAGAGGAAGTATAACATAGCAAAGAAGAGTGGGAAGACAGAGGATTGGGACTCTTTTAAAGAGCAACAAAAGTTAACTAAAAAGGCAATACGAGGAGAAAAGATGAGGTACGAGGGTAAACTAGCCAATAATATAAAGGAGGATAGCAAAAGTTTTTTTAGGTACGTGAAGAGGAAAAAAATAGTCAAGGCAAATGTGGGTCCCTTGAAGACAGAAGCAGGGGAGTTTATTATGGGGAACAAAGAAATGGCAGACGAGTTAAACCGTTACTTTGGATCTGTCTTCACTGAGGAAGATACACACAATCTCCCAAATGTTCTAGGGGCTGGAGAACCTAGGGTGATGGAGGAACTGAAGGAAATCCACATTAGGCAGGAAATGGTTTTGGGTAGACTGATGGGACTGAAGGCTGATAAATCCCCAGGGCCTGATGGTCTGCATCCCAGAGTACTTAAGGAGGTGGCTCTAGAAATAGTGGAAGCATTGGAGATCATTTTTCAATGTTCTATAGATTCAGGATCAGTTCCTGTGGATTGGAGAATAGCAAATGTTATCCCACTTTTTAAGAAAGGAGGGAGAGAGAAAACGGGTAATTATAGACCAGTTAGTCTGACATCAGTGGTGGGGAAAATGCTGGAGTCAATTATAAAAGACGAAATTGCTGAGCATTTGGATAGCAGTAACGGGATCGTTCCGAGTCAGCATGGATTTACGAAGGGGAAATCATGCTTGACAAATCTACTGGAATTTTTTGAGGATGTAACTAGGAAAATTGACAAGGGAGAGTCAGTGGATGTGGTGTACCTCGACTTTCAGAAAGCCTTCGACAAGGTCCCACATAGGAGATTAGTGGGCAAAATTAGGGCACATGGTATTGGGGGTAGGGTACTGACATGGATAGAAAATTGGTTAACAGACAGAAAGCAAAGAGTGGGGATAAATGGGTCCCTTTCGGAATGGCAGGCAGTGACCAGTGGGGTACCGCAAGGTTCGGTGCTGGGACCCCAGCTATTTACGATATACATTAATGACTTAGACGAAGGGATTAAAAGTACCATTAGCAAATTTGCAGATGATACTAAGTTGGGGGGTAGTGTGAATTGTGAGGAAGATGCAATAAGGCTGCAGGGTGACCTGGACAGGTTGTGTGAGTGGGCGGATACATGGCAGATGCAGTTTAATGTAGATAAGTGTGAGGTTATTCACTTTGGAAGTAAGAATAGAAAGGCAGATTATTATCTGAATGGTGTCAAGTTAGGAGGAGGGGGAGTTCAACGAGATCTGGGTGTCCTAGTGCATCAGTCAATGAAAGGAAGCATGCAGGTTCAGCAGGCAGTGAAGAAAGCCAATGGAATGTTGGCCTTCGTAACAAGAGGAGTTGAGTATAGGAGCAAAGAGGTCCTTCTACAGTTGTACCGGGCCCTGGTGAGACCGCACCTGGAGTACTGTGTGCAGTTTTGGTCTCCAAATTTGAGGAAGGATATTCTTGCTATGGAGGGCGTGCAGCGTAGGTTCACTAGATTAATTCCCGGAATGGCGGGACTGTCGTATGTTGAAAGGCTGGAGCGATTGGGCTTGTATACACTGGAATTTAGAAGGATGAGGGGGGATCTTATTGAAACATATAAGATAATTAGGGGATTGGACACATTAGAGGCAGATAACATGTTCCCAATGTTGGGGGAGTCCAGAACAAGGGGCCACAGTTTGAGAATAAGGGGTAGGCCATTTAGAACGGAGATGAGGAAGAACTTTTTCAGTCAGAGGGTGGTGAAGGTGTGGAATTCTCTGCCTCAGAAGGCAGTGGAGGCCAGTTCGTTGGATGCTTTCAAGAGAGAGCTGGATAGAGCTCTTAAGGATAGCGGAGTGAGGGGGTATGGGGAGAAGGCAGGAACGGGGTACTGATTGATAGTGATCAGCCATGATCGCATTGAATGGCGGTGCTGGCTCGAAGGGCTGAATGGCCTACTCCTGCACCTATTGTCTATTGTCTATTGTCTATTGCTTAAAGAAAGGTGATCTTTGCAAGTATAACATGGGTTAGACACCAAGCTAGGATTCCTACACGCGGCATCATCCTGTGTTCCACCGTGACCATCTCCCAAAGTTAATTTATATCCCTATCTTAGAAACATAGAAACATAGAAAATAGGTGCAGGAGGAGGCCATTTGGCCCTTCAAGCCAGCACCACCATTCATTAAGATCATGGCTGATCATCTACAATCAGTAACCCGTGCCTACCTTCTCCCCATATCCCTTGATTCTACTAGCCCCTAGAGGTCTATCTAACTCTCTTTTAAATCTTCTTCCCCACCTATAGAGAATGAAGGGAGAGTAAAATGGGATTGGTGTACGTTGATGATTTAGTTTAGTTTAGAGATACAGCATGGAATCAGGCCCTTCAGCCCATCGAGTACACGTCGACCATCGATCACCCATTCACACTAGTTTTATGTTGTCCCACTTTCTTATCCACTCCCTACACACTAGGAACGATTTACAAAGGCCAATTAACCTACAAGCCCGCACGTCTTTGGGAAGTGGCAGGAAACCGGAACATCGGAATGAAACCCACGCGGTGGGAGAACGTGCAAACTCCACACAGACAGCACCCAAGTTCAGGATTGAACCCGGGCCGCTGGTCAGTGCAGACTTAATCGTGCAGCAGTAGAGTTGCTGCCTAACAGCGCCAGAGTCCCGGGTTTGATCCTGACTACAGGTCTGTACAGAGTTCTCTCCGTGAACTGCGTGTGTTTTCTCCGGGTGACAATAGACAATAGACAATAGACAATAGGTGCAGGAGTAGGCCATTCAGCCCTTTGAGCCAGCACCGCCATTCAATGCGATCATGGCTGATCACTCTCAATCAGTACCCCGTTCCTGCCTTCTCCCCATACCCCCTCACTCCGCTATCCTTAAGAGCTCTATCCAGCTCTCTCTTGAAAGCATCCAACGAACTGGCCTCCACTGCCTTCTGAGGCAGAGAATTCCACACCTTCACCACTCTCTGACTGAAAAAGTTCTTCCTCATCTCAGGCTTGTAGGCTAATTGACTTGATAAAATTGTAAAAATGGTCCTTGTGCGTAGGATAGTGCTAGTGTACTGGGTAACTGCTGGTCAGCGCGGACTCAGTGGGCCGAAGGGCCTGTTTCCATGCTGTCTGACTCGATGAGGGGCATTGACTTGCATTAGCTTTGCTTGAAACTGAAAGGAAACAAGATCCTCTCTCTCTCTCTCTCTCTCGCTCTCTCTCTCGAGTAAGTTATAATCATGAATTCATTGACAGTAGGCTCAAAGTACACCTCTGGGTTTGTGAATTCATAACAGGTGTGTCTCTCTGTCAGCCTTGCCTGCAGCCATAGGGATGAAGTGATGGAATTGCATCTCGGAAAATCTCTCGACAAGTTAATAAATAGCCTGCAGACCGTAAACAGGAGTTAAGACCCAGACTGTGTAATAGATAACAGCGACTTTCTCTTCCACAGACGTATCAAAAGTAGGATAAAAGCAGAAAGATCTTATTTCTTTTCAGGAGCCTTTACCAACCCTTCTCAAACATGTCCTCGGTTCCTTTTTACATGACAGATAAATTGCTGTGCGAAGAAAAGTAATTGTTTCAATTGTGCTTTCTCTTTGATGAGACGGCAGATCTCTGTCAATAAGGCCCTAACTTTATATTCCATTTATAAAGATTTATCGGGAAGAATTATCAATCCATGAAAGAGGTAGTGCATGGCTGGGCAAAGGTCCAAGAAAGCACTTTGGAGCCCGGGACGGCTATAAAACCTGACTTCAGATCACAGAGGTTCTGACTGAGTTGAAGTTGCAAACATTAATTGCCTTTAAGTCCCCTCGTTGACATGGAGGTGGTCAAATGATGAGGTCAATGAGTGGCTGCTGTCCCCGATTATTTATTGGGTGCCACGGCCTTGGGTCTACCTGTATCGGAGCGTGTGGAACACTTCTACCTCTGTTGGAGCCAGGACAGAGTGGATGTGGAGAGGGTGTTTCCACTATAGACAATAGACAATAGACAATAGGTGCAGGAATAGGCCATTCAGCCCTTCGAGCCAGCACCGCCATTCAATGCGATCATGGCTGATCACTCTCAATCAGTACCCCGTTCCTGCCTTCTCCCCATACCCCCTCACTCCACTATCCTTAAGAGCTCTATCCAGCTCTCTCTTGAAAGCATCCAACGAACTGGCCTCCACTGCCTTCTGACGCAGAGAATTCCACACCTTCACCACTATCTGACTGAAAAAGTTCTTCCTCATCTCCGTTCTAAATGGCCTACCCCTTATTCTTAAACTGTGGCCCCTTGTTCTGGACTCCCCCAACATTGGGAACATGTTTTCTGCCTCTAATGTGTCCAATCCCCTAATTATCTTATATGTTTCAATAAGATCCCCCCTCATCCTTCTAAATTCCAGTGTATACAAGCCCAATCGCTCCAGCCTTTCAGCATACGACAGTCCCGCCATTCCGGGAATTAACCTAGTGAACCTACGCTGCACGCCCTCCATAGCAAGAATATCCTTCCTCAAATTTGGAGACCAAAACTGCACACAGTACTCCAGGTGCGGTCTCACCAGGGCCCGGTACAACTGTAGAAGGACCTCTTTGCTCCTAGTGAGAGAGTCTTGGACCACAGGCCACAGCCTCAGAATAAAAGCAAAAGTATTTTTAGAAAGGAGACGAGAAGGAATTTCTTGAGCCAGAGGGCGGTGAATCTGTGGAATTCATTGCCAAAGACGGCTGTGGAGGCCAAGTCAATGGATATTTTTAAGGCGGAGATTGTCGGATTCTTCATTAGTACCGGTGTCAGGTCAGGGGTTATGGGGAGAAGGCAGGAGAATGGGGTTGAGAGGGAGAGATAGATTCGCCATGATTGAATGGCGGAGTAGACTTGATCGGCCAAATGGCCTAGTTCTGATCCTATCACTTATGCCAGGGGTTATGGGGAGAAGGCAGGAGAATGGGGTTGAGAGGGAAAGATCGCCTTCCCCCCATAATCGTTCACACCCTTACTAATCAAGCACCGGTCAATCTCAGCCTTAAAAAAATATCAATTTTACCTGTTAATCTCTGCTTTAAAAATAACCCGCTGTCTGTGGCAGCTGAACACCTACGCTCGGTCCGCATTAACCAAACTGATCTCCCAGTGGCTGAGCACTTCAACTCCCCCTCCCATTCCCAGTCTGACCTTTCTGTCATGGGCCTCCTCCAGTGCCATAGTGAGGCCCACCGGAAATTGGAGTAACAGCACCTCATATTTCGCCTGGGCAGCTTGCAGCCCAGCGGTATGAACATCGACTTCTCCAACTTTAGATAGATCCTCTGTCCCTCCCTTCTCCATCTCCTTCCCAGATCTCCCTCTATCTTCCTGTCTCCACATATATCCTTCCTTTGTCCCGCCCCCCTGACATCAGTCTGAAGAAGGGTCTCGACCCGAAACGTCACCCATTCCTTCTCTCCCGAGATGCTGCCTGACCTGCTGAGTTACTCCAGCATTTTGTGAATAAATACCTTCGCAATGAATTCCACAGGTTCACCACCCTCTGGCTACATAGCAAACGCTGCATTACCGTGACTAGACTTCCAACAGAATTGGCTGCAGAGGATGTCCGGAAGTTGTAACTGGGCGCTATATGAATGCAGACTGCCGCTGTGGAAATGGGTGTTATTATTTTCCAGTGACTGCCGACCTGTGGTAGGCACAGCGCTGCATGCAAATGCAACGCTCCTTTGCTTCACATAAATGCGCTCACGCCACACACTGTCACACAGCAACGTTAAATTAATTCAGTGCGTGGAACAAAATGTTCTGTCGTCCTTACATAATCAATAGTGGGAAATAAAAAAAACAGGAAAAAACTAACAAAAAACATGCAGTGCAAGTCTGCAGCAAGTTGGTGACATTCTGTAAAAAAGCACTGTGGTTATTTAATATACCGATGATTACTTGTATTGTTTATGCCACCCTGTGTCAACTCATTAAAACTTCAAAAGGAATTTTTCCATTACTTTACAGGAACTCAGTTTTGTCCAGTAGGAATTTAAATTTTATTTTAGTTTAGTTTAGAGATGGAAACAGGCTCCTCGCACCCACCGGGTCCGCGCCGACCAGCGATCCCCGCACACTAACACTACCCTTCACACACGAGGGACGATTTACACTGACACCAAGGCAATTAACCTACAAACCTGTACGTCTTTGGAGTGTGGGAGGAAATCGAAGATCTCGGAGAAAACCCACGCGGTCATGGGGAGAGCGTACAAACTCCGTACAGACGGCGCCCGTAGTCAGAATCGAACTCGGATCTACGGCGCTCTAAGTGCTGTAAGGCGGCAATTCTACCGCCGCGCCACTGAGCCCCGCGCCACTGAGCCGCCCTTTAATCTCAAACTCTCGGACAAAACTGGTGATGAAGGGTCTCGTCTTGAAACGTCACCTATCCCTTTACTCCAGAGAGGCTGCCTGACCTGCTGAGTTACCCCGCCATTTTGTGTCTATCTTTGGTGGATGTATCAATCTCGCCTTTTGCCTTATGTGGCATCCATCTTGGACCTTCACGGTTGTGTGATGCGGTTGACACATGCCTCCAAGCAAGACTTTCGCAATGTTGAAGGAACATTTAGACAGGTACATGGATAGGACAGGTTTAGAGGGATATGGGCCAAACGCAGACAGGTGGGACGAGTGTAGATGGGACATATTGGCCGATGTGGGAAAGTTGGGCCACACTGTATCACTCTCTGACTCTAAGAGAAGCTGCATCAATGTGTCTTGATGCTATTTGTTCTTTCCCTGGGATTGCAATGCAGGTCCACCACTGATTTTCCAGCAACTGATGGTCTGGCACCTCCTATAATCTGGATAAGATTTAACAAGAACCCAAGGAGCAACCTCTTCACACAAAGGGCGGTGGGTGTACGGAACGGGCTGCCGGAGGAGGTCGTTGAGGCAGATACGATTGCAACATTTAAGAAACATTTGAACAGGTACATGGATAGGACACGTTTGGAGGGATATGGACCAAACTCAGACAGGTGGGAGTTGTGTAGATGGGACATGTCGGTCGGTGTGGGCAAGTTGGGCCAAAGGACTCTATGTCTCTATAATACTTACCAAAGTCTTCAGCTTAAACAAGTGATTACATTGAGTTTAATTGATTGAGTTTAGTTTACGTGTACCGAGGTTGTGGGAAAAGCTTTTGTTGCGTGCTAACCAGTCAGCGGAAAGAGCAGAAGTGATGGCAAACAGTTATAAACTATATAGGGTGGTGAAAATCGATCTCTGGAGACTTTAGACAGCAAATACATTGGAAATAACAAAGCTGTTAAAGGTTGTACTCTGGAGTACAGGCATCCTGTACATGTAAAGCATTTTAGTGTAATGGGTACATTGAAGATAATGGTGGAAGCAACAAACACAGAAAATTGAAAAGAGCAAAAACAAGCATTTTCAGGTTGAATTTTCAGGTCCCTATAAAGACCTTCACATGACTCAGGTGCCCCTGGGAAATCAGGAACCGCAGCTGAATTCTTGATGGGAATCAATTTATAAACCTCAATCTGAGGATGTCCCACAGCACTGTACAACTGGTGAGGTCCTTTTACAGCAGTTACTTGTGGTCTTGTGGAGACTGTGGCAGGCAATGAGTTTGCAGCAGGATCCCACAAACACCGACATGAGTGCTTGCGGTAGAGTTGCTGCCTTACAGCGTTCCATCCTGACCACGGGTGCGGTCTGCACGGAGTTAATACATTCTCCCCTCGACCGCCTGGGTTTCCCTTCCCACACCCCAAAGACGTTACAGGTTTATAAGTTGTGTAGGAAGGAACTACAGAAGCTGGTTTACACCGAAGATAGACACAAAATGCTGGAGTGACTTAGTTGGACAGGCAACATCTCTGGAGAGAAGGAATGGGTGAAGGGTCTCGACCCAAAACTTCACCCATTCATTCTCTCCCGAGATGCTGCCTGTCCCGTTGACTTACTCTAGCATTTTGTGTCTATTTTCAGGTTCATAGGTTAATTAGCTCCGATAAAAATTGCAAATTGTCGCTCGTGTACAGGATAGTGCTGGTGTACGGGGTGATTGCCGGTCGTCATTGTCTCGATGGGCCGAAGGTCCTGTTTCCTCGTTGTATCTCAAAACTAAAATGTTGGCTGAGGGATATTTGGAGAAATTGTTCAAAGACCAAAATCCCTTTGATGTTGATTTCTGTTCAACAATCTTCTGGCTTGGAACTGAGCCAAATTGGTGCTGGTGTCGATGTTAAATTACAGGTGGCAAACTAGAAGCTCAGTTCAACATTAAGACCCAAACTCAACTCTCATTATATGGAAGTAAAAATGAGAATTTTAGAAAAAATGACCTGTGAACCCATTGGGTTCCCGTTTTGTGATGGTGGTTAGACAATAGACAATAGGTGCAGGAGTAGCCCATTCGGCCCTTCGAGCCAGCACCACCATTCAATGTGATCATGGCACAACGCATAGATCAACTTGCACTTTATCCTGTCTAAAACTGTTACAATTGTTTCGTTGGGTTGCTGTTGTCTAAATTAATTAAATTATTGCATCGTATGGGAGGCGCATTCCCAATCTCGTTGTACCTCTGGGTACAATGACAATAAAGATATATTGTATTGTATTGTATTGTATCAGTACCCCGTTCCTGCCTTCTCCCCATACCCTCTGACTCCGCTATCCTTAAGAGCTCTATCTAGCTTTCTCTTGAATGCATTCAGAGAATTGGCCTCCACTGCCTTCTGAGGCAGAGAATTCCACAGATTCACAACTCTCTGACTGAAAAAGGTTTTCCTCATCTCCGTTCTAAATGGCCTACCCCTTATTCTTAAACTGTGGCCCCTGGTTCTGGACTCCACCAACATTGGGAACATGTTTCCTGCCTCTAACGTGTCCAACCCCTTAATAATCTTATATGTTTCGATATCCCCTCTCATCCTTTTAAATTCCAGTGTATACAAGCCTAGTCGCTCCAGTCTTTCAACATATGACAGTCCCGCCATTCCGGGAATTAACCTAGTAAACCTACGCTGCACGCCCTCGATAGCGAGAATATCCATCCTCAAATTTGGAGACCAAAACTGCACACAGTACTCCGGGTGCGGTCTCACTCGGGCCCTGTACAACAGATGAAAAAAAAGACACACAACATTAATATTATTGAGTGGTCAAACGTTAACTTGAAGAAAATTGGAGCATTTACCTCAGGAGTCATCGTTCAACGAAGCACGCGTTTAAAGACAACCTTGAAGAGTATTAGATCAAAATGGCGATGTTTATGTTATGGGGTATGTGTCCGATATACAGCCAAAACGGTACACGATCGCGCAACAATTTGAACAAAACTTGATACTGCACACCGCAGGCAAATGATGAGTACAGTGCCCCTAAAATTGTTGTACTATCGTGTACCATTTTGGCTGTATTTCAGGAACATACATATATATATATACACAAGATGTGATTTTTAGTAATATACTAGACCAAGACCTGTTGGCCCCAAACATCTCCTGCATTGGTGCAGCACCCTCTCCTCCCCCACTCCCCCCTCCCTCCCCTCCCCCCTCCCCTCACCCTCCCTCTCCCTCCAAGTCCCTCCACCTCCCACCCCACTCCATACCCCTCAATCCCTCCTTATCCTCCCTCCTCCCTCCCTCCCCGTCCCTCCACCCCTCCCTCCCTCCCTCCCTAGGAAACAGATTTAAACTTTAAAATGTGAATAACTTTAAAAATATAGCACCGATTTCAATAAAACTTCTTCCATTAGCACCAATGGGACGACGGTGAGTAAAGTGGGCCTAAAATTGTCGCGCTATCGTATATCGTTTTGGTTGTAGTTCAGGAACAAACAAACAAACGAGTTTTAGTGTATAGATAGATAAATCATGAGCAATGCTAAGCACAAAACTTCCATGTTTTTGTAAGAACACAAACTGTCTAATAGAACAGCTAGCACAAGAACAGGCCCTTCAGGCCACAATGTCAGCTCTGAACATGATGCCAAGATCAACTCTTATTTGCCTGCACATAACCCATAACCCTCCATTCCCTGCATATCCATGTGTTTATCCAAAAGTCTCTTACGTTCCACTATCACATCTGGCTCGACCCTGGCAGTGCGTTCCAGTCACTCACCACTGTTTGTGGCCCCATAGCAGAAGCGTCCACATCGCGGGGCTGGAAACTGGAAGTGCCCTGAGCTAATTCTGCTCCCACCACCATCTACTGTACAAGTTCATGGCTCCCACTGATTGTCGCAGGAAGATGGACGATGACAGTGATGTAACATTTGAAACATAGATGATGGACACGGAAGAAGAAGACCTCTGTTTGTGTAAAAAAACGATGCACAAATATCCTCTAAACGTTACCCCTTTTACCTTAAACCTGTGCCCTCCAGTATTTGAATTTTCCATCCTGGGAAAAAGGTTCTGACTGTCTACCCTATCTTTTCTTCTGCATAAATGCCATCGGCAGTGCTCACCAAGTCCATCTTGTACATAACACCAAACTCATCAATGCAGTTGCATCTTAAACATCTTCCAAATTCCAAGTCCATCTTCCAGAAACGTCACCCATTCCTTCTCTCCAGAGATGCTGCCTGACTGACCAGCTTTTTGTGTCTATCTTCGGTTTAAATCATCATCTGCAGTTCCTTCCTACACAAGGGCAATTACAGATGGGCCATGAAAGCTGACCCCTCTAGCAATGCCTATACTGAAAAAAAAACGTGTGACATAAGATGTACCCACTGAAGTTTTCATTAAACGGCACTTGATTTGGATTTTATGAAGCGGCGCTGATTAACATGTCTGGTGTTAAATTAATCTCCCAGTGACAAATTAAGTGTTGGTTTAATGGTCTGCCGATTCTGTTGTTTTGAAGGCACAGAATTGTTGGTCATAATTCCTTCAAGGCAAGGCAGATGCTGGTTTGCGAAAGAGGACACAAAGTGTTGGAGGAACTCGATAGGTCAGGCAGCATCTCTGGAGAACATGGATAGGTGAGCAACCCCACGGTTGGAGAATTCAAAATGTTGAAAGACTGGAGCGACTAGGCTTGTATACACTGGAATTTAGAAGGATGAGAGGAGATCTTATCGAAACGTATAAGATTATTAAGGGGATGGACACGTTAGAGGCAGGAAACATGTTCCCAATGTTGGGAGAGTCCAGAACAAGGGGCCACAGTTTAAGAATAAGGGGTAGGCCATTTAGAACTGAGATGAGGAAAAACTTTTTCAGTTAGAGAATTGTGAATCTGTGGAATTCTCTGCCTCAGAGGGCAGTGGAGGCCAATTCTCTGAATGCATTCAAGAGAGAGCTAGATAGAGCTCTTAAGGATAGCAGAGTCAGGGGGTATGGGGAGAAGGCAGGAACGGGGTACTGATTGAGAATGATCAGACATGATCACATTGAATGGCGGTGCTGGCTCGAAGGGCCGAATGGCCTCCTCCTGCACCTATTGCCTATTGTCTATTGTCAATAATCCCACGGTTGGAGAATTCACAATGATAGGGAGAGCCGAGATGGAGCCGACCAAATAGGGACGTCGCTATGAACGTTTTGGATCAGGACTCTTCTTCAGATTCTGTACCTGCAATCTTCTAGTCTACTTGCCGCCATGCTGTATCTCTGAAAAACCAACTATTTTTTAGTTAATTTAGTTTTCGTGACATGTGCCATCACTGAATGATCTAAAGCACCATTGACATTCCTCCCAAGACCAACAGGGGCATTAACTGAGAGGAGTATGTGAGGCTAGGGTACTTTAGACTTTAAAGATGCAGTGCAGAATTTGACCCTTCAGCTCACCGAGTCCGTGCTGACCCCAATCACAATTTCTACACACTAGGGATAATTTACAAGTTATAGAAACCAATTAACCTATGTTAACTGTACGTCTTTGGAGTGCGAGAGGAAACCGGAGCACCCGGAGAAACCCCACGCACTCACGGGGAGAACGTACAAACTCCATACAGACAGCACCCGTAGTCAGGATCGAACCCGGATCTCTGGCGCTGTAAGGCAGCAACTCTGCCACTGTGCCACTGTGCCGGGTAGGTGCTGGAGGAAGGAGAACCCTCCATTAACATTAGTGGAAACAAAGAACTACAGATAGACACACAATGCTGGAGTAACTCAGCAGGTCAGACAACATCTCCGGAGAAAAGGAATAGGTACGCATCAGGTCAGGATTGAAGAAGTGTCCCGACCCGAAACGTTACCTATTCCTTTTCTCTGGAGACACTGAGTTACTCCAGCTTTTTGTGTCAATCTGCAGTTCCTTTCTACGCAAAGGACTGCAGATGCTAATTTACACTAAAGATCGTATTACCGCTGAAGGTGGACACAAAATGCTGGAGTAGAACCATAGAAACATAGAAAAATAGGTGCAGGAGTAGGCCATTCGGCCCTTCGAGCCTGCACCGCCATTCAATATGATCATGGCCGATCATCCAGCTCAGTAACCTGTACCTGCCTTCTCTCCATACCCCCTGATCCCTTTAGCCACAAGGGCCACATCTAACTCCCTCTTAAATATAGCCAATGAACTGGCCGCAACTACCTTCTGTGGCAGAGAATTCCACAGACTCACCACTCTCTGTGTGAAGAAATGTTTTCTCATCTCGGTCCTAAAAGACTTCCCCCCTTATCCTTAAGCTGTGACCCTTGGTTCTGGACATCCCCAACATCGGGAACAATCTTCCCGCATCTAGCCTCTCCAACCCCTTAAGAATTTTATATGTTTCAATAAGATCCCCCCTCAGTCTTCTAAATTCCAGCGAGTACAAGCCGAGTCTATCCAGTCTTTCTTCATATGAAAGTCCTGCCATCCCAGGGATCAATCTGGAGAACCTTCTCTGTACTCCCTCTAAGGCTAGAATGTCTTTCCTCAGATTAGGAGACCAAAACTGAGTAACTCAGTGGGTTAGGGAGCATCTCTGGAGAGAAGGAATGGGTGATGTTTCGGTTCAAGACCTTTTTTCAACCCGAAACGTCACCCATTCCTTCTCTCCAGAGATGCTGCCTGTCCTGCTGAGTTACTCCAGCATTTTGCCTCTACCTTCGATTTTAACCAGCATCTGCAGTTCTTTCCAACACGAAAAAGGAATAGGTGACGTTCCTGGTTGAGACCCTTCTTCAGACTGAGCTGAGTTATTCCAGCACTATGTGTCTGTCCTCCGTGATCGTTTGTTATTTACAATGCTGCTGTTGTGAAAGGATTACTGGCTGTGAGTAATTAACATGACTTTACTGCCAATTAGGAGAGGTTCAATTAAAGTGAGATCTTTACCAGTCATTGTTATAACAATATTTACAGATTACGCCAGTGCTAATTGTGTATCAGGAGTTTCGGGCAGCGGGCAGGTGTCATAGACCTGCACGGGAAGGTAGACGATCCCGCCTGCACGAGTCTCGGGCAGATGAGGATCGTCAGCCTGGGAGAGGGAAACTCTGATCTAAAGCCTCCACTGCCTTGTGGCCATATCCAGTCATGGAAAAGGCTCAAAACCTCAAGAAAATCCAGTCGGAGTCCCGAAGGCAGTTTGTCGTTGTCTACAACCTCGTTCTGGCCGCTCCCTCGATGGCGCTGGTGCCAAACTGTAACGGCTCTGCTGTTCCTTTGGATCGATCAGCAACGTGGAGAGGGGGGACGTGCTGCATGGGCAACAGCCTGTCCTTCATATGACATCGCCCAGGCTTGCATCTGACTGCACAGCACAGCACAAGAGATGCTGCTCGAACTAAGGGTGTGGAGCAAGCAGCCAAGTAGGATGCATCACCCATGGTCAGCCATGACCAAGGGGGCCCAAGGAGAATCAGGAGTTTTGAAGCCTCGATCTGAAAGGCTGTCCATGTCCTTTCCATTTCGGAAAGAATTAGTGTCGACGAGGCAAAGTGGACCCGTTAGGCCCAAACCTCTCCTGCATTGAGAAAGTTTTTCTTCACACGGAGAGTGGTGAATCTGTGGAATTCTCTGCCACAGAAGGTAGTTGAGGCCAGTTCATTGGCTATATTTAATAGGGAGTTAGATGTGGCCCTTGTGGCTAAAGGGATCAGGGGGTATGGAGAGAAGGTAGGTACGGGATACTGAGTTGGATGATCAGCCATGATCATATTGAATGGTGGTGCAGGCTCGAAGGGCCGAATGGCCTACTCCTGCACCTATTGTCTATTGTCTATTATTGGTGCAGTACCCTCTCTCCCCCCTCCCCCCTCCCCCTCCCCCTCCCCCCTCCCCCTCCCCCTCCCCCTCCCCCTCCCCCTCCCCCTCCCCCTCTCCCCTCCCCCCTCCCCTCCTCCCTTCTCCCTCCCCCTCCCCCTCCCCCCTTCCCCCCACTCCATCTCCCTCAACCCCCCCTTATCCTCCCTCCCTCACCCCCCTCCCCCCCTCCATCTCCCCTCCCTACCCCTCACCCCCCTTCTCCTCCCCTCCCCCCCACTCCATCCCCCTCAACCTCCCCTTATCCTCCCTCCACCCCCTCCATCCCCCCTCCCCATCCCTCCCCTCCCGTCCCACCCTCCCCTCCCCTTCCCCCCACTCCATCCCCATCAACCCCCCCCCCTTATCCTCCCTCCACCCCCCTTCATCCCCCCTCCCCTCCCCCTCACCCCCCCTCCCCCTTCCCCCCCACTCCACCCACCTCAACCCCCCTCCTCCTCCCTCCTCCCCCCTCCCTCCCCAGGAGATAGATTTAAACTTTAAAATGTGAATAACCTTAAAAATGTAGCACCGATTTCAATGAAACTTCTTCCATTAGCACCAAAGGGACGGCGGTGAGTAAGGTGGGCCTAACATTGTTGCGCTATCTTGTACCATTTTGGCTGTAATTCAGGAACAAACAAACAAACAAGAGTTTTAGTGTATAGATGAAACCCAGCCGAAGGGAAAAAAATAACTCAAGTATTGTCATCAGTTGACCTATTCAATCAAGCCTAGTTTATCCAGTCTAGACATAGATTAAAGTCTTCTGCACAAAGCTTTAAATAGATGTGATTATATGATATAATCGTTAGTCACCTTCAACTGGTATTTGGAAGGGGATAAATATGGAGCAATTGGGCTTGTATACACTGGAATTTAGAAGGATGCAGGGGTATCTTATTGAAACATATAAGATAATTAGGGGATTGGACACGTTAGAGGCAGGAAACATGTTCCCAATGTTGGGGGAGTCCAGAACAAGGGGCCACAGTTTAAGAATAAGGGGTAGGCCATTTAGAACGGAGATGAGGAAGAACTTTTTCAGTCAGATAGTGGTGAAGGTGTGGAATTCTCTGCCTCAGAAGGCAGTGGAGGCCAGTTCGTTGGATGCTTTCAAGAGAGAGCTGGATAGAGCTCTTAAGGATAGCGGAGTGAGGGGGTATGGGGAGAAGGCAGGAACGGGGTACTGATTGAGAGTGATCAGCCATGATCGCATTGAATGGCGGTGCTGGCTCGAAGGGCTGAATGGCCTACTCCTGCACCTATTGTCTATTGTCTATTGTTTATAAGTTCATAAATTTAGTTTAGTTTAGAGATAGAGCACGGAAACACGCCCTTTGGCCCACCGAGTCCGCGCCGACCAGCGATCCTCGCACATTAACACCATCCTACACACACTGGAGACAATTTACATTTATACCAAGCCAATTAACCTACCGACCTGGACGTCTTTGGAGTGTGGGAGAAAACCCACAAAGGTCACAGGGTGAACGTACAGACTCCGTACAGACAGCACCCATAGTTAGGATCGAACCCGGGTCCTTGGCGCTGTAAGGCAGTAACTCTCTTATCTTATAAGAGAGTTATCTTATAACTCTCTTATAAGATAAGTAACTCTTATCACTCTAGTTCATAAGTGATAAGAACAGAAATTGGCCATTCGGCACATCAAGTCTACTCGGCCATTCAAACATGTTTTCAAAACTAATGTTTGCAATGCTTCCAAATCTGATTTTGTATGAGATTTTTTCTTTCATTTTCCAATGAAAATATTGGTAAGTTCATCACAGCAGCTGTTTTTATCATCTACTAGACCAAGTGGACCCGTTGGGCCCAAACCTCTCCTGCATTGGTGCAGCACCCTCTCCCCCTCCCCTCTTCCCCCTCCTCCCCCTCCCCTCCCCCTCTCCTCCCCTTTCCCCCTCCCTCCACCCCTCCCCCTCCCCTACCCACCATCCCTCCCTCCCCCTCCCCCTCCCTCCCTCCCCGTCCCTCCCTAGGAGATAGATTTAAACTTTAAAATGAGAATAACTTTAAAAATATAACACCGATTTCAATGAAACTTCTTCCATTAGCACCAAAGGAACGACGGTGTGTAAGGTGGGCCTAAAATTGTCGCGCTATCGTGTACCGTTTTGGCTGTAGTTCAGGAACAAACAAACAAACAAACGAGAGTTTTAGTGTATAGATATCAACTTGAAAATGCTATTAATCTGAGCTTTTCACTTTAACTAAGGGTGGGAGCTTGGAAATATTCACTGCTTATTTAAAAAAAGCAAGTGGCAGGGATCCCAATCAGGCAGATGGCAAATCTGCAATTGCTCAAAGTCTCTGCCAACACAACGGATTTAGAGACTTTTGGAAATGAAGCTCTCATGCCAGTTAATGAGACAGGTACTTGAGTTGAGAGTCCTCGTTTCTCCTTATACTGGGTTCAGGCAGAGTGAGATTATTCTGCATAAACCCAACCCTTTTCAAGGGACCAATTCCAGAACTACCCTTCAATACAGGTTAATCTGAGCAAGGATGTGCTGGCTCTGGAGAGGGTCCAGAGGAGGTTTCCAATAATGATCCCAGGAATGAGGGGGTTAACGTATGAACGGGGTTTAATGGCACTGGGCCTGTGCTCGCTCGAGTTTAGAAGGATGAGAGGGGACCTCATTAAAATGTACCGAATAGTGAAAGGTTTGGATCGAGTGAATGTGCAGAGGATGTTTCCACTAGTGGGAGAGTCCAGGACCAGAGGCCACAGCCTCAGAATTAAAGGACGTACTTTTAGAAAGGAGATAAGGAGGAATTTCTTTAGTCAGACAGTGGTGATTCTGTGAAA
Organism: Rhinoraja longicauda; assembly: GCF_053455715.1. Classification (NCBI taxonomy): domain Eukaryota; kingdom Metazoa; phylum Chordata; class Chondrichthyes; order Rajiformes; family Arhynchobatidae; genus Rhinoraja; species Rhinoraja longicauda. Next base: position 12,054,233 of record NC_135988.1, read on the forward strand.
TTCTTTGCTACAGAAGGCTGTGGAGGTCGTCAGTAGATATTTTTAAGCCAGAGATAGATAGGTTCTAGATTAGTGCGGGTGTCAAAGGTTAGTGGGGAGAAGGCAGGAGAACGGAGTTAGGAGGTAGAGATAGATCAGCCATGATTGAATGGCGGAGTACAATCAATGGGCCAAATGGCCTACTTCTGATCCTATCATTTATGATCTGATGATCAGTGCTGCTTTATATAATTACACATCAAGTGCAGTTTAATAAGAACTTTTCAGGGGATCCATTCCACATTCTACACTTTTCCCAAAACTGCAATTCCTATTCACATCAGAAATCCAGAAATCAAAAGGATATATCAGCTATGATTGAATGGCAGTGTAGACTTGATGGGCTTTTACAGTTTATAACCAGCCCATTTTCCCATAACGTGTCAGTTTATGTCCATATAAAGAAGATAGACGCACAAGGTAGATACAAAATGCCGGAGTAACTCAGCGGGTCAGGCAGCATCTCGGAAGAGAAGGAATGGGTGACGTTTCGGGTCGAGATCCTTATTCAGACCCAAAACGTCACCCATTCCTTCTCTCCCGAGATGCTGCCTGACCCGCTGAGTTACTCCAGCATTTTGTGTCTACCTTTGATTTAAACCAGCATCTGGAGATTTCTTTCCTACTAGGTAGACACACAATGCTGGTGTAACTCAGCAGGTCAGGCAGCATCTCTAGAGAAAAGGAATAGGTGATGTTTCGGTCGAGACCCTCTGTGAACCATTTGGCCCACTGTATCTTTGTTGGAACAAGTGACCTCACTAGCCTGTTTCTTTCCAATCAGCTTTCCTGCTCCTCATTTTTGAAGTTGCTTTTAAAGCGTCAAAGAGTGTAACTTACAACCGAGAAGCTGTTCCTCTTTGAGAGTAAATCAGTCACGTTCAATAGTCTTTAATACCATCCTGAAGAAATGGTTTATACCGAAGATAGACACAAAATGCTGGAGTAACTCAACGGGTCAGACTGCATCGCTGGAGAAGAGGAATCGGTGACGTTTCGGGACAGAACCTTCGTGAACCGTAAAACACTTACCTGCAAAAAGCAGTCGGAATTTAGAATCATTGTCCAAAAAGTAGGATTTGGGACTTTTTCTGATGTGAATAGGAATTGTAGTTATGGGGAAAAGGGTGGAATCTGGGGTGGATCCCCTGGGTTACTCCAGCGTTTTGTGTCTGTCTTGGGAATGTTTCAGGACGGTGCCTTGTGGAAAGGGAATTGGCAAACAGGAACCTACATTTGTGCTGCCCCAACGTGACTGGTTGGTGTTGGAGGCAGGCGGTGCCCAGGACAATGATAACTGGTAATCAAGGAGCCCTGGCAATGAATAATGGTGATGCCGTGTAAAGTCCTTCCCTCGCTGTGATGCAGACAATGTTGCTGGTAATTATTCCACTGACAACGTCCAAACAGGGCTGACAAAGCCGTTTGACATCCGTCCCACTATAGTACCTGTCTGTGAAGATTTGAGTCTGCATCGAGTGGATAAAGGAACCCAGATACTTCAGCTCGCTCAATCATAAGAATCATTATATAATACACGCATTTCTTTCACAATCTCCATATATATACTACATATATATGTGTGTGAATGCATGTGTGTGTGTGTGCATATGCATATATATATATATATAGAAGGTATTTATTTCACAAAATGCTGGAGTAACTCAGCAGGTCAGGCAGCATCTCAGGAGAGAATGAATGGGTGACGTTTCGGGTCGAGACCCTTCTTCAGACTGATGTCAGGGGGGCGGGACAAAGGAAGGATACAGGTGGAGACAGGAAGATAGAGGGAGATCTGGGAAGGGGGAGGGGAAGAGAGGGACAGAGGAACTATCTAAAGTTGGAGAAGTCAATGTTCATACCGCTGGGCTGCAAACTGCCCAGGCGAAATATGAGGTGCTGTTCCTCCAATTTCCGGTGGGCTTCACTATGGCACTGGAGGAGGCCCATGACAGAAAGGTCAGACTGGGAGTGGGAGGGGGAGTTGGTGCTCAGCCACCGGGAGATCAGGTGTATATATATATATATATATATATATATATATATATATGTATATATATATATATATATATACACATATCGATCAGCCAAAACATTATGACCACCTGCCTAGTATGCTGTTGGTCCTCCGTGTGCAGCCCCATACGCAGCAGGGTGCGATGCACTGTGTATTGTGACACATTCCTCCCGTGACCACCATTAAAATTTTCTGTGACTTGTGCCACAGTAGACCTTCTGTCGGTTCGGACCAGACGGGATAACCCTCGTTGCCCCTGCGCATCCATGTGCCTTGGGTGCCCAACACCCTGTCGCCGGTTTGTGGTTTGTCCCTCCTCGGACCACTGTCGGTCGGTACTCACCACTGCTGACCGGGAGCACCCCACAAGCCTTGCCGTTTCAGAGAGGCTCTGACCCAGTCATCTGGCCACAACAATTTGGCCCTTGTCAAAGTCGCTCAGGTCTTTACTCCTGCCCATTTCTCCTGCATCCAACACATCAACTTCAAGAACTGACTGTGTAAGAAAATAACTGCAGATGCTGGTACAAATCGAAGGTATTTATTTCACAAAATGCTGGAGTAACTCAGCAGGTCAGGCGGCATCTCAGGAGAGAAGGAATGGGTGACCCTTTCAAGAACTGACTGTTCACTTGCTGCCTAATATATCCCACCCTTTGACAGGTGCCATTGTAACAAGATAATCAATGTTATTCACTTCACCTGTCAGTGGTCATAATGTTTTGGCTGATCGGTGTATGTGTGTGTATATGTGAGTGTCTGAAGTCTGAAGAAGGGTCTCGACCCGAAACGTCACCCATTCCTTCTCTCCCGAGATGCTGCCTGACCTGCTGAGTTACTCCAGCATTTTGTGAATAAATCGATCTGCAGTTATTTTCTTATAATATGTGAGTGTATATATGTGTGTGTGTGTGTTATATGTGAGTATGTGTATGTATATATACACACACACTGAACTTTTTCTCTTTGTTTATTTTATTGTTTACAGTGCACTATGTTCACATATTCTGTTGTGCTGCTGCAAGTAAGAATTTAATTGTTCTCTCTGGGATATATGACAATAAAACACTCTTGATGCATGACCCTTGACAAATTCATCACACTGGTCCCTAATGGGAGATGTTAGACCTGGTTAAAGAGGTCGATTTCAGAGCCAGAATGGAACCCGTGCCTCTGGCTCTGTTGGGCAGCAGCTCCACCACTGCACCACTGTGCCACACTAATGGAGGAGGTTGCAGCTTGCGAACGCACTAAGCACAAATGTACAAAAAAAAATAAAGGGACACAGAGTGCTGGAGTAACTCAGCGAGTCTGAATGCGTTCAAGAGAGAGCTAGATAGAGCTCTTAAGGATAGCGGAGTCAGGGGGTATGGGGAGAAGGCAGGAACGGGGTACTGATTGAGAGTGATCAGCCATGATCACATTGAATGGCGGTGCTGGCTCGAAGGGCCGAATGGTCTCCTCCTGCATCTATTGTCTATTGAATCAGGCTGCATCTCTGGAGAACACAGATTGGTGACGTTTCGGGTCAGGACCCGTGACGTCACCTGTCCCATGTTCTCCAGAGATGCAGCCTGACCTGATGAGTTACTCCAGCACGTTGCGCCCTTTTGTGTGTTAACCAGCATCTGCAGTTCCTGGTTTCTCCTGTAGCACATGCGTCGTTGATTCCCGTCTCTCTGTCCATCACAACCTTTCTTTTGTCTTGCTTCAATTCAATGAAGAACTGCCGTCAGAATGTCTCCCTCTTGATCCTTTTAGCTTCAGGGACATCTGTTGGAGGATGCCTGCTTCTTCATTTCTAAAAGTGCCGATGGTAAAATTACTTCAGGTTGTGCATCCGCGCTGAAAACCAATCCCGACAACATTCCAGAAGAAGTGCAGGGTGCTACGCGAACTGACGAACACGGGCAAGCTTACTTTGACATCTGATGGGTGTTTTTTTCTGAAGGAGTGTCATCAGGCAATTTTGCTATTAATCAGAATTCTCAATCAACATGATGTTCAGAAGACACAATGTCACTTGCACAAATTTCCTTGTGTTCAATCACTGTCACAGTGAATGAGCGTCTTCCTGTATGATTTTAATACAGAGCAGGGTTGTCATCTACAATAACAAGCAATGATAGGTCCAGCTGTTAAGAATAGTTCCTTCAATCGGCTGGCTAAAGTTGCATTGTGTTACCATTCCTTAGGCAGTCTGAGGATCTTAGTCCTAAATAAACATGTTGGCCTGGCTGCATATTCTCCCCGAAGACAGACACAAAAAGCTGGAATAACTCAGCGGGACAGGCAGCGTATCTGGAGAAAAGGAATGGATGACGTTTCGGGTCGAGGCCCTTCTTTAGTCTGAAGAAAGCTCTCGACCTGAAATGTCACCCATTCCTTTTTTCCAGAGATGCTGCCTGTCCCGCTGAGTTATTCCAGCTTTTTGTGTCTATCTTCAGTTTAAACCAGCATCTGCAGTTCCTTCCTGCACATATTCTCCCCATTTTGTTTGATTAGAAGCTACCTTCAACTTCCAGGCAGGAACAGGAGCAAAATGTTGGAAATGTGGGAATTAGAGGCCCTTTTAACCTGGTATTATACGACGATGTTAAGTTTCTTTATCGACTAACGTTATTTTGGTCGGTCAAACATTTCCAGCATTCTGTTTCTATGCCAATGTTGAACAAGATCTGGGTTCAAATTCAAAGGCAGGAGGGAGATTAAGAACATGGCTGAATGGCGGTGCTGGCTCAAAGGGCTGAATGGCCTACTCCTGCACCTATTGTCTATTGTCTATTGTCTATTGTCAACATTCTGTGTTTTCTCCGGGAGCTCCGGTTTCCTCCCAGACTCCAAAGACGTACAGGTTTGCAGGTTGTTTGCCTTCGATAAAATTGTAAATTGGCCCTCGTGTGAAGGATAGTGTTAGTGTGCGGGGATCGCTGGTCGGAGTGGACTCGGTGGGTCGAAGGGCCTGTTTCCATGCTATATCCCTAAACTAAGATACAGCGCGGAAACAGACCTTCGGCCAACTGAGTCCGCGCCGGGGAGAACGTTCAAACTCCATACAGACAACACCCGTAGTCAAGATCGAACCTGGGTCTCTGGTGCTGTAAGGCAGCAACTCTACCGCTGTGCCACCGTGCCGCCCTAAACTATCTTTAAACTAAATTAAAAAGCATGCTTGGAATAGAACTACACAAAAAACAGGAGCAGAGTAGACCACTTAATCTCTGGAGCCAACTCCACCATTCAATAAGTGTAGGAAAATAACTGCAGACGCTGGTAATTGAAGGTATCACAAAATGCTGGAGTAACTCAGCAGGTCAGGCAGCATCTAGGAGAGAGAGAATGGGTGACGTTTCGGGTCGAGACACTTCTTCAGACTGAGGAAGGGTCTCGACCCGAAACGTCACCCATTCCCTCTCACCTAGATGCTGCCTGACCTGCTGAGTTACTCCAGCATTTTGTAATACCCACCATTCAGTAAGATCATGGCCGATCAAATCTTGGCTTCCACATCACTTTCCTCTGCTCTTCCCATAACCCTGGACTCGCTTGTTGTTCAAACGTCAGTCAGATATTCCTGCAGGTATTTGATCACAGTGCTGCCTCATCACCAACACCTCTCAAGCCTCTTGCGTTCGTTACGTTCCTCGACAGGAAGGATGGGGTAAAGCAGGGAAGGATGGGGAACACGGATGCAAATTCGGTGGTAACGTTCAACCAGGAATTGGGTACATTTTTTTCAGAGGTGATCTTTTGCAGGACTAACCCTGTACAGTACTCACACTTAAACACTGCCCTTCTCTACATTCGACCTTGTTGTGGTTACAAGAGATGGTTCATCTTTCAATGGACATCTACATCAAAACCAAGCTTTGGTGGTGGTCTAATTATTGATGCATTTCTGCTGTGGAGAGATTGAGTGGATGGGGTAAGATGTGGTCCACAAGGAGAGAGATGGAGATGGGGGAAGATCAGAGGGAAGATATTCATATACACTCCGCTAATAAGCACAGGGAAGCACAGTGGTGCAGCGGTAACGCTGCTGCCTAACAGTGCTAGAGTCTTCGATCCTGACATTGGGTGCTGTCTGTATGGAGTTTGTATGTTATCCCTGTGACCGCAAGGGTTTTCTCCGGGTGCTCCGGTTTCCTCCCACATTCGAAAGACGTACAGGTTTGTTGGTTAATCGGCTTTGGTATAATTGTAAATTGTCCCTGGTGTGTAGGATAGTCTTAGTGTACAGGGTGATCACTTGTCGCGCGGACTCGGTGGGCTGAAGGGCCTATTTCCGCGCTGTATCTCGAAATTCTTTGGTCTAATAAGGTTTGGACATGAATGAACAACTGACACACCGTTACAAACCAATCCTGTAGATCTGGCGGTAGGCACAAAGTGCCGGAGTAACTCAGCGGGACAGCATCTCTGGAGAGAAGCGATGGGTGACGTTTCGGGTCGAGACCCTTCTTCAGTTCTGTAGTTCTGGTGTGACTACCATGTCCAGAGGAGCCCAAATGAGGGAAGTGGAGATATTTTCAACAAAAGCAAATGTGGTCCAGGAGCATTTTCAGATGCACACTGGCACTGCCGCTAAACAGCAATGGTTGAACTTCTCATTGCATCTTTACCAAGGCTTTAACAACACATATCAGATAAATCCACCAGGATTTACACTTCTTTATCTCCTCATAAGTGTTAGGAACAACACCACTGGGCGAGTGATTCTTTTTCAGAAAGGTATTAAAGGTAATATAATGGTAAAAACACACACACGCACATATACACACACACACACACACACACACACACACACACACACACACACACACACACACACACACACACACACACACACACACACACACACACACACACACTCACACACACACACACACTCACACATGTATACACATAGATATATATATATACATACACACACACACACACGCACATATATACACACTCACATACACACACACACACATGTATACACATATATATATATACATACACACACACACATACTCACATACACACACACACACACATGTATACACATAGAGATATATATATATACATACACACACACACACACACATATATATATATACTGATGAGCCAAAACATTATGACCGCCTGCCTAATATGTTGTTGGTCCTCCGTGTGCCGCCAAAACAGCGTCGACCTTTCAGTCTGAAGAAGGGTCTCGACCCGAAATGTCACCCATTCCTTCTCTCCCGAGATGCTGCCTGACCCGCTGAGTTACTCCAGCATTTTGTGTCTACCTTCAATTTAAACCAGCATCATCTGCAGTTTTTTTTTTTCCTTTACATAAGTCTCAGAAACTAGATGGAAGCCCAGAACTGCAGAAACTGGTTAATATGCAAAACGACCCAAAGTGCTGGGCGGCACGGTAGCGCAGCGGTAGAGTTGCTGCTTTACAGCGAATGCAGCACCGGAGACTCAGGTTCGATCCTGACTACGGGTGCTGCACTGTAAGGAGTTTGTACGTTCTCCCCGTGACCTGCGTGAGTTTTCTCCGAGATCTTCGGTTTCCTCCCACACTCCAAAGACGTACAGGTATGTAGGTTAATTGGCTGGGTAAATGTAAAAATTGTCCCTAGTGGGTGTAGGATAGTGTTAATGTACGGGGATCACTGGGCGGCACGGACTTGGTGGGCCGAAAAGGCCTGTTTCAGGCTGTATATATATGATATATGATATGATATGATATGATAACTCAGTGGGTCAGGCAGCATATCTGGTGAACATGGATTGGTGAGGTTTCGGGTCAGGACACTTCTTCAGACTGAATCACTCCCTGTACTTGAAGGGACATTTTTGAAAGATCAGAGAATTGCAAGCTGTAGGGAAATAGCTCGAAAGGAGCTGAGAGTTATTTTTTCCTGTTCTGACAGAAACACCAAGGATTTCTACTGATACAAAATTGCCCTGTAGAGTTCAATATATTCCAGGGGCCATTGGACAAGATGGCACAAACCATTAACTATATAACCTGGTTGGCCTATTCTCTGCCAGTACCATCATGGAAGCCAACCTTCATATTTTGGATGAAGTTCTTAAATAAATACATTACTATAATGAGATACACAAATTAAACAATGAAACTTATGTGGCATCTCAAGCTACGATCTGGTTCCCAATGTGATTCATAATGTCGATGACCGGAGGGGGAAGCCAAGATTTGCGTTTCAAATTAAATTTTTTAGTTTAGTTTGGTAAAGTTTAGCAGAGTCCGGGGGTATGGGGAGAAGGCAGGATCAAGGTACTGATTGTGAATGACCACCCATGATCACATTGAATGGCAGTGCTAGCTCGAAGGGCCGAATGGCCCACTCCTGCACCTATTGTCAGTTGTCTATTGTCTATTGTCATAAAGTCTAGTTTAAAGATAAAGCGCAGAAACACGCCCTTCAGCCTACCAAGTCCGCGTGGACCAGCGATCCTCGCACATTAATACTACCCGATACACACTGGGGGCAATTTTACAATTTTAGACCTACAAACCTGTATGTTTTTGAAGTGTGGGAGGAAACCGAAGATCTAGGAGAAAACCCACGCAGGTCACGGGGAGAACGTGCAAACTCCGTACAGACAACCACCCGTGGTCAGGATTGAACCTGGGTCTCGGGCGCTGTAAGGTAGTAGCTCTACCGCTACATCACCATCCCACCCCAATAAAATTAAATGAAAGTGAACCAACTATGAAAACTTCATTTTCCGAGTGAAGATGCTTCCCTAGTTTCTATTGGGAAGTTCTTAAAATCTAATCATTGAATACAAATCTACTGCCAGTTTTGAGTCAGAAAGATAATGTGCCCTTCGGCCCATCAAATCTATGCCAACCCTTTTTGTCCATCTACAATAGTCCCATCGGTACACAAAGGCTGGATATGGCTTGCCTCTTTAAGTGTCTGTCTAAATGCCTCTTAATCGTGGTAAATGTATCTGATTTCACCACCACTTCTGGCAGCGTGTTCTGGATAACAATAACAATTCCAGATGCAAAATAAATATTTCGATTTATAGAAGCTTTCAGGGTGCAGGGGTTGGAGGTATTGTTGTTCTCGTATGAATGCACAGTCGAGCATTGTATTTTTCTCCCGAGCACAACACAATTGTTGACCTCCTACCCATTCAAGCAGAAATAGATTCAGATGTAGGTAGTCAGTGTACAATTTTTCACCTTACAACTGATGAATGATGACTTTCCATTCACGGATGAAGAAACCGATGAGGCAAAGCAGCAAGATGATCTCTGGAGAGAGTCCACTGTGCAGCTCACCGAGGCCCGTCCAATCCAAAGAAATGTTTGCGTGTGGATAGACCACCTCGGCAACAAAACACAGCATTTGTGCACTGATCGAGGATGTCTACCGTGGGGCTGAAGTCATCCCCAATATCCTTAGGAGTCATGAAGAAGGGACCTGTCCCAAAACGTCATCTATTGCTTTCCTCCAGAGATGTTGCTTGACCCGCTGAGTTACTCAGCATTTTGTGTCCATCCTGAGGAGTAGATGGATGGAACATATCGGCAATGTAAATATGGAAATAAATGGTTAGATGTCCCGAAACGTCACCCATTCCTTCTCTCCTGAGATGCTGCCTGACCTGCTGAGTTACTCCAGCATTTTGTGAATAAATACCTTCGATTTGTACCAGCATCTGCAGTTATTTTCTTATACTAAATGGTTAGTTTAGTTTAGAGATACAGCGTGCAAACATGCCCTTTGGTCCACCGAGTCCGTGCCGACCTGTGATCCCTGTACAATCCCTGGCACTATCCTTCTCGGTAGGGACAATTTATAATTTTGCAAAGGCCAATTAACCTACAGATCTGTACGTCTTTGGAGTGTGGGAGGGAACTTGGAGCACCCGGAGAAAACCCACTGGGTAAATACAAACTCCGGCGCTGTAAGGCAGCAACTCAACTCTACCGCTGTTCAATCGTGATGATCCAATGATAGATTTTGCCAATTTTGATCATCTCAACATCTGCTTAGAAACATAGAAAATAGGTGCAGGAGTAGGCCATTCGGCCCTTCGAGCCTGCACTGCCATTCAATATGATCATGGCTGATCATCCAACTCAGTATCCCGTACCTGCCTTCTCTCCATACCCCCTGATCCCTTTAGCCACAAGGGCCACATCTAACTCCCTCTTAAATATAGCAATCTGTCAAGACTGTAGAACAAGACCACCAAAAAGAAAGCTTTACAGACAGGGAGGTGGCTGATCTGATCAGAGAGTTTGTGTTGATTTTCGTCAGAGGATCAATGACCTCCTTCTGGTCCTTATTGATACATGTAGTAAATGGATTGAAGTTCGACGGGAAGGACCACGCAATTCAACAGAATGCACAATTGAGGGGCCAAAAACAATCTTCCCAACTCTTGTTCTACCTTAACATTTGTAGTCAGATGATGAACCACAATTTAATCCATCCATTTAAATGCTTGATCAGAAGGAATGGTATTAAACATACATTAACTCTCCAACACTATTTACCTCTAAAGGTGTTAGCAGAGAGGTCTTTATGCATTCTCATTTGAAAAGGCAGTTCCAAGGTTGTTTGATTCTAAACCATGAATCATTTCAGATAACTTTCTATTCAACACAACATCCCATCATAGTATTCACTCCAGAGGAACTATTGATGCATCACGGTGTGACTGTGCTCGAGTTTAATAAAGGCCAACTTGGAAAAGGTAGTGGAGAGAGCAGCGGCAGAAATAAAGGCATGATCACGATTTACGCATTAAGGAGAAGCAAAGGGAAGCAGATAAAGCAAGATGAGAAAGTGAGACTATGAGGGCAGCTCTAGAAACAGACACTTTGGACCAATTCATCCATGCTAACCAAGATATCTATCTGAGCTAGTCACATCTGCCTGTATTTTGCCCATATCCCTATGAAACTTTGCTATGCACGTATCTGTCTAAATGTCTTTATTCACAAAATGCTGGAGTAACTCAGCAGGTCAGGCAGCATCTCAGGAGAGAAGGAATGGGTGACGTTTCGGGTCGAGACCCTTCTTCAGACTGATGTCAGGGGGGGCGGGACAAAGGAAGGATGTAGGTGGAGACAGGAAGATAGAGGGAGATCTGGGAAGGAGGAGGGGAAGAGAGGGACAGAGGAACTATCCAAAGTTGGAGAAGTCGATGATCATACCACTGGGCTGCAAGCTGCCCAGGCGAAATATGAGGTGCTGTTCCCCCAATTTCCGGTGGGACTCACTATGGCACTGGAGGAGGCCCATGACAGAAAGGTCAGACTGGGAATGGGAGGGGGAGTTGAAGTGCTCGGCCACCGGGAGATCAGTTTGGCCAACGCGGACCGAGCGCAGGCGTTGAGCGAAGCGATCGCCGAGTCTGCGATGTCTAAATGTCTTTAAACATTGTAATTGTACCCATCTTCACTGCTTTCTCTGCAGATCGTTCCATACATGCGCCACGCTCTGTGTTAGTCATCCAGCATGGAGACAGGACCTTCCGCCCAACCTGCCCATGCTAACCAAAATGCTCCATCCACTTTAGTTCCACCTGCCAGCGTTTGGCCCATATCCCTCTAAATCTCTCCGATCCGTGTAACTGTCCAAATGTCTTTTAAATGTTGTTATGTGACGTTTCGGGTCGAGACCCTTCTTCAGACTGGTTAGGGATAAGGGAAACGAGAGATATAGACGACGATGTAGAGGGATAAAGGACAATCAATGAAAGATACGAAAAAAAGTAACGATGATAAAGGAAACAGGCCTTTATCAGCTGTTTGTTGGGTGAAAGTGAGAAGCTGGTGCAACTTGGGTGGGGGAGGGATAAAGAGAGAGGGAATGCCAGGGCTACTTGAAGTGAGAAATCAATATTCATATCATATCATATCATATCATATCTATACAGCCGGAAACAGGCCTTTTCGGCCCTCCAAGTCCGTGCCGCCCAGTGATCCCCGCACATTAACACTATCCTACACACACTAGGGACAATTTTTACATTTTTACATTTTACCCAGCCAATTAACCTACATACCTGTACGTCTTTGGAGTGTGGGAGGAAACCGAAGATCTCGTAGAAAACCCACGCAGGTCACGGGGAGAACGTACAAACTCCTTACAGTACAGCACCCGTAGTCAGGATCGAACCTGAGTCTCCGGCGCTGCATTCGCTGTAAAGCAGCAACTCTACCGCTGCGCTACCGTGCCGCCCTTATTCATACCACTGGGCTGCAAGCCGCCCAAGCAAAATATGAGATGCTGTTCCTCCAATTTGCGTTTAGCCTCACTCTGACAATGGAGGAGACCTCGGACAGAAAGGTCTTTGTGGGAATGTGAAGGAGAATTAAAGTGTTTAGCAACGGGGAGATTGTACTTGTGGCATATTTTTGTGTAAATATATAAACAAATGATGAATGGAATATAATGATATAATTGCATGTGTGACACTAACATTTGTAAGTTGTCTTCAACAGTGGAATTAACACATCAGCTGAAGTCATGCAGGAAGAGGATTTAGTTTAGTTTAATTTATTGTCACGTGTACCGAGGTACAGTGAAAAGATTTTGTTGTGTGCTAAGGCCGAATGGCCTCCTCCTGCACCTATTGTCTATTGTCTATTGTCTAACCAGTCAGTAGAAAGACAATACATGCTTGCAATCGACCCATTTACCGTTTGTAGTTACATGATAAGGGAATAACGTTTAGTGCAAGGTTAAGCCAGCAAGGTCCGGTCAAGGATAGTCCGAGGGTCACCAAAGAGGTAGATAGCAGTTCGGCACTGCTCTCTGGTTGTGGTAGGATAGACAATAGACAATAGACAATAGGTGCAGGAGTAGGCCATTCAGCCCTTCGAGCCAGCACCGCCATTCAATGCGATCATGGCTGATCACTCTCAATCAGTACCCCGTTCCTACCTTCTCCCCATACCCACTCACTCCGCTATCCTTAAGAGCTCTATCCAGCTCTCTCTTGAAAGCATCCAACGAACTGGCCTCCACTGCCTTCTGAGGCAGAGAATTCCACACCTTCACCACTCTCTGACTGAAAAAGTTCTTCCTCATCTCCGTTCTAAATGGCCTACCCCTTATTCTTAAACTGTGGCCCCTTGTTCTGGACTCCCCCAACATTGGGAACATGTTTCCTGCCTCTAATGTGTCCAATCCCCTAATTATCTTATATGTTTCAATAAGATCCCCCCTCATCCTTCTAAATTCCAGTGTATACAAGCCTAATTGCTCCAGCCTTTCAACATACGACAGTCCCGCCATTCCGGGAATTAACCTAGTGAACCTACGCTGCATGCCCTCAATAGGATGATTCAGTTGCCGGAAAACAGCTGGGAAGAAACTGTCTCTGAATCTGGTGCTGTGCGTTTCCACACTTCTATACCAAGTGGTGAATGGAGTATAATAATGTCATTGCGTGTGTGGCACCCCCAGCATGTGTTACTTGTCTCCAGCAGTGGATCTAACACATTAGCCGGTCATGCAAGAAAAGGGTTGCACGTTTAATTCTGCAACAGGATTGGAGCGACTTTTTACAGGTGTGCACAGGTGTGCAATTATTAATATGCGCAGGAAGGAACTGCAGATGCTGGTTTAAACCGAAGATAGACACAAAAAGCTGGAGTAACTCAGCGGGACAGGCAGCATCTCTGGAGGGAAGGAATGGGTGACGTTTCGGGTCGAGGGTCTCAACCCGAAATGTCACCCATTCCTTCTCTCCGGAGATGCTGCCTGTCCCGCTGAGTTACTCCAACGTTTTGTTGCAATTACAAACCATATAACCATATAACCATATAACAACTACAGCACGGAAACAGGCCCGTTCGGCCCTACCAGTCCATGCCAGAACATACTCCTTTGAAACGTGGGATCAAAGTAGAAAGGGAGAAAAACACTTCACAATACATCATTTGGATAATCCTTTCAAAAGTCAAGTGGCTTTGTGCTGAGTGGCCTGTACGCTAGCTTTGATGTTTGCTCACAATGCATTTCTTCCAACATATTTCTTGCTTGTGTTCACGGGTTTATAAAGTTGTCAGCACAACTCTGTGCTGTACTGATCGCGTGCACATGATCACTGTTTGTGGCTGGCTGTTGCGTTGTGTGAAGAAAGGACTTTCAAAGAGCCCCTACTTTCAGAGCACAATGCATCCTCATTCTCCGGCTTCTACGCATTTATTGATTGAAAGAAAATTCGGAGCTCAAAATGAATGAACAAATTTACCACTTGCAACATTGGCATGTGAGGAATCACGCTGCTCTCCGCACTGTTCTCACCCCTGTCTTCCAACGAGCAGCCGTAGTCAGGATCGAACCCGGGACTCTGGCGCTGTAAGACTGCAACTCTACCGCTGCGCCACCGTGCCGCCTGAAACTGAGCTTACTTCGAATCGGTAGTAAGGAAGGCAAATTCAATGCTAGCATTTATATCAAGAGGACTGGAATACAAAAACAGAGATGTAATGCTGAGGCTCTATAAGGCACAGGTCAGGCCGCATTTGGAGTGCTGTGGTTGACGCTTTGCTGCAAATTTTGCCAGTTCTGTAGAACTACCCAGGGTGGACGATGAGGGCGTAAAGCAGCTCCCATCCCCATACGAAAGAAAGAAGTGAGCAAATTTGGGCCCCAATCTGAGGAAGGATATGCTGGCTCTGGAGAGGGTCCAGAGGAGGTTTACAAGAATGATTCCAGGAATGAGTGGATTTGCATATGATGAGCGTTTGTCAGCACTGGGCCTGTACTCGCTGGAGTTTAGAAGATTGAGGGGGGACCTCATTGAAACTTACAGAATAATGAAAGGCATACACTAGTAGAAAGGATGTTTCCACTAGTGGGAGAGTCTAGGACCAGAGGTCATAGCCTCAGAATTAAAGGGTTCTCTTTTTGAAAGGAGGTGAGGAGGAACTTCTTTAGTCAGAGGGTAGTTAGTCTGTGGAACTCATTGCCACAGAGGGCTGTGGAGGCCAAGTCAGTGCATATTTTTAAGGCAGAAACAGACAAATTCTTGATTAGAACGGGTGTCAAAGGTTATGGGGAGGAGGCAGGAAAATGGGATTAGGAGGCAGAGATCAGCCACGATTGAATGGCGGAGTGGACTTGATGGACCGAATGGCCTAATTGTACTCCTATAACTTGTGAACTTGTGAGCTGGTCCCATTTGCCGGTCCGTTCCATATGTGTACCACCCTCTGTGGTTAAAAAGTTGCCCACTCGTGACCCTTTTAAATCTTTTGAACCCCGCTAATACTTGCTTGGCGTGATTTTCTTTTCCTTCATTACACACCCTAATCCTACAATTACCTTAGATTCAAGTCTGTTAATTACTATCCATTAAGTTATCAGATTCTTTCTATACACCTGATCCAGAGGTCTCACGTTTCCACATGCATTCAACATCCTGGCAATTTTCCGAAGAAATGCATCCCAACACAGAAAAAGTTTTCACTAAAATATTAAAATCTATTATATTGGAACTAGCTCACGGGGAAATGTTGGAACTAGCTCACGGGGAAATGTGATCAACAATTATTCTTTCCAGTTCGCTAAGTTTCTCATAAGCCAGCTTCAAATTAGCAGAGAGCAGAAATAAAACAAGGGCAGAGTGAATGCTTGGCTTTGAAATCTGTGCACGTTCTCTTTCCACTATGGATGTTGTGATTTGGAAGTACAATCAGTTTCTAAGTCAGGCTTGTCAGTCTGAAGATTCACAGACCCCACAGTGAAACCACCGGGATTTGACCTCCATCGCAAGCAATGGCCAACCCCGAACAGGACCCGCAGCCTCCATGCAAGAACAGCCCATCACCTGCACAAGTGGGGAGATGCTTGCGACTGCGGAGATCCAGACCAGACTATCCCACACACCGTGAATGACTGCTCACTGAGGCTTCTCCCTGGTGGCATCAAGGCCATCCACCCAGCAACTGATGCTGCCCTGGCCTGGATGTCTACCCTTGACCTACAACGTTAGGCTGTGCACGCCATGCGCAAGAAAAAGAAGTCTGAAGATGAGTCCCGTCTCTAAACGCCATCTACGCATGTTCTCCACAGATGATTTTTTAGCTTTAGATTTAGAGATACAGCACGGAAACAGGCCCTTCGGCCCAACGAGTCTGCGCTGCCCAGCGATCCCAGCACATTAACACTATCCTACAAACACTAGGGACAATTTTTACATTTTACCCAGTCAATTAACCTACAAACCTGTACGTCTTTGGAGTGCGGGAGGAAACCGAAGCTCTCGGAGAAAACCCACGCAGGTCACGGGGAGAACGTACAAACTCCGTACAGACGGCGCCCGTAGTCAGGATCGAACCTGAGTCTCCGGCGCTGCATTCGCTGTAAGGCAGCAACTCTACCGCTGCGCCACCACGTATGCTGCCTGACCCGTTGAGTTACTCCAGTACTTTGTGCCTTCGCTGGTAAATCATCATCTGCGGTTCCATATTTCTGCTTTCTATGTTCCTCTGCATTTATCGGATATTCTTGCCTCCATTTGAACATAATTTGCCAGGGCCTTTTGAGAACGCCTTTTGGCCAGGGTAATTCCACTTGCTAATGAGGGTCAGAGTTGGCTGAAATTCCTTTGAAGACCACCCACGGCATAGGCTCCCTTTAATTAGTTATCTAAAGACACAAAAAGCTGCAGTAACTCAGCGGGTCAGGCAGCATCTCTGGAGAAAAGGAATGGGTGACATTTCGGGTGGATACCCTTCTTCAGACTGAGAGTCGGGGGAAAGGGTAACAAGAGATATAGACGGTACTTAGGAGAAATGAATGGAAGACATGCAAAAAGCAACGATGATCAAGGAAAGGTGGGGCCCACAATGGTCCATTGTTGGCTGTGTGCTTTAGTCAGCTATTCCTGTAAAGGTGCCATGAGGCTATTGAACAGCGCAGAAAGCAATGACACTATTTGTTTCAGGGAATTAATGACTGTTACGTTTAGTGAAGCAACAGCAAATTTAAAGAACAATTATATTTCATATTTTATTTCATATTTTAGATACAGCGTGGAAACAGGCCTTTTCGGCCCACCAAGTCCGCACCACCCAGCGATCCCCGCACATTAACACTATCCTACACACACTAGGGACAATTTATTACATTTACCCAGTCAATTAACCTACATACCTGTACGTCTTTGGAGTGTGGGAGGAAACCGAAGATCTCGGAGAAAACCCACGCAGGTCACGGGGAGAACGTACAAACTCCTTACAGTGCAGCGCCCGTAGTCAGGATCGAACCTGAGTCTCCGGCGCTGCATTCGCTGTAAGGCAGCAACTCTACCGTTGCGCCACGGTGCCGCCCAAATTACTCCAGGCATCGGACAAAATCTCAGTCCCTTACCCGCACGAATCAGAGTGAGGTGGGACTTGCGCTGCTGAGAGTGAGGAAGGGGGTGGGGGGGGTCGCCGAGAATGAAGGAGGACCTGGCGGGGGGGGGGGGAGGGGGGGGTGGCGGCTGGCTTGGTTCACCGCCGTGGGTAGATAAGGCTGTTCGATGAAATTGTGTAACTGTGATGGGGCTAGAAACTAGAGCCTTCTCTCTGTGTACTGCCTAGGTGAGGTTTAGTTTAGTTTAGAGATACAGGCCCTTCGGCCCGCTGAGTCCGCGCCGACCAGCAATCCCCGCGCATTAACACTATCCTACACCCACTAGGGACAATTTACATTTATACCAAGCCAATTGACCTACATACCTGTACGTCTTTGGAGTGTGGGAGGAAACCGAAGATCTCGGAGAAAACCCACGCGGTCATGGGGAGAACGTGCAAACTCCGTAAAGACAGCAGCCATAGTCGGGATCAAACCCGGGTCTCCGGCGCTGCAAGGGCTGTAAGGCAGCAACTCTACCTGGTCTGCTGTATGATTTTACTGGATTGTATGCAGAAACACAGAATTTCACTGTGCCTAGCTACAGGTAACAATAGAGAGTCATTGAATCGAGTTTAATCCCCACTGCTCCAGCCCAATTAATACACCAGCCTCTCCCGGGCGAGATACAGCAATCGAAACAGGATAACTAACTGAGCCTCGATTGTAATCAAGTATTGTCTTTCCATTCACTGGATAGCACGCAACAAAAGCTTTTCACTCTACCTCGATACAACGAGGTACAATGATAGACTAAACTGAACTGAACTGAACATAACCCAGAGCCTGACATACACAAACATAAAAAAAATAAGTTGTTTAGGAAATATTAGCTTGTTGGGGGTTTTGTAGTCAGTGGAAAGACTCTTCCACTTGCCACTGTTGAGTGAATTATTTGAGATCAAAGAGCTCGCAACTTCTGCTGCAAGGACTTTCCCTTTGCTGTCGTGTTGCTATCAGACATCATTTCAAAGAGATCCCTGGCACCCAGCAGCTAATATGTCGACGAAATATGAGGTGCTGTTCCTCCAATTTCCGGTGGGCCTCACTATGGCACTGGAGGAGGCCCATGACAGAAAGGTCAGACTGGGAATGGGAGTGGGAGTTAAAGTGCTCGGCCACCGGGAGATCAGTTTGGCAAACGCGGACTGAGCGCAGGTGTTGAGCGAAGCGATCGCCAAGCCTGCGCTTGGTTTCGCCGATGTAAATAAGTTGACATCTGGAGCAGCGGATGCAATAGATGAGGTTGGAGGAGGTGCAGGTGAACCTCTGTCTCACCTGGAAAGACTGTTTGGGTCCTTGGATGGAGTTGAGGGGGGAGGTAAAGGGACAGGTGTTGCATCTCCTGCGGTTGCAGGGGAAAGTGCCCGGGGATGGGGTGGTTTGGGTAGGAAGGGACGAGTGGACCAGGGAGTTACGGAGTGAACGGTCTCTGCGGAACGCAGAGAGGGGAGGGGATGGGAAGATATGTTATTGTTAATGTGTGCGGGGATCGCTGGTCGGTGCGGACTCGATGGGCCCACGGGCCTGTATCTCTAAACTAAACAAAATTAATTTTACAACACACAAGTTAGGGACAAATCAACAATTTTGGGGGGAATTAAGAATATCTGGATGTGCTGCCAGAGGAGGTGGTGGTGGCAGATACTGTTACAACATTTAAAAGGCATTTGAACAGGTACGTGGATAGGAAAGGAGTTGAGAAACACAAAATGCTGGAGTAACTCAATGGGTCAGGCAGCATCTCTGAAGAGAAGGAAAGCATCTCGAAGAAAGGTCTCGACCCGAAACGTCCATCACCCATTCCTTCTCTCCAAAGATGCTGCCTGTCCTGTTGAGTTACTCCAGCATTTTGTGTCTATCTTTGGTGTAAACCAGCATCTGCAGTTCCTTCCGACATAACTAGTTGAGGGATATGAGCCTAATACCTAAACACAATCTACGACATTGTAACATTTTCTTTTTCTAACATTAGAGGTTTTTTCAAATAGTGGCTTGGAATGGCATTCACTTCAAGTGACAAAACATATTATCAGGGCTTGCTGTAGCAGGAGTAGGTTTAGTTTAGAGGCACTGAGATACAACGCAGAAAAAGGCCCTTCGGCCCTTCGGCCACCAGCAATCCCCACACACTAGTACCATACTACACACTAAGGACAATTTACAATTTTACCAATACAATACAATACAATACAATATATCTTTATTGTCATTGTACAGGGGTACAACGAGATTGGGAATGCGCCTCCCATACGATGCAATAAATTAATTAGCTAGTCAGTATTAATTTAAACAACCCAATTAAACAAATTGGAACAGTTTTAAACAGAATAAAGTGCAAGTAGATCTGTGCCGGTTCACTGTGCGATGTGACCATCCGGCTCAGCAGGACCGGTTCATAGCAGCTATGGCCCTGGTTCTGGAGGTACGGGCGTAGAAGGCCTTGTCTGCCCGATGGTAGAAGTTCGAACAGATTGTTGCAGGGGTATGAAGAGTCTTTGTGGATGCTGGTGGCTTTTCGTGTGTTGTAGATGCCCTCCAAGGCTGGTAGCTGTGTTCCGACGGTCCTCTGAGCTCTATGGACTACCCGCTGAAGAGCTTTTCTCTCTGCTTCTGTGCAGCTGAGGTACCACACAGGGATGCCATGTGTTAGGATGCTCTCTATGGTGCAACGGTAGAAGGCCGTCAGCAGCTGTTGGGGTAGACCAGCCAATTAGCCCACAACCCTGTACGTCTTGGGAATGTGGAAGGAAACCGGAGCACCAGGGGAAAGCCCAGTTGGTCACGGGAGAATGTACAAACTCCATACAGACAGCCCCCTTAGTCAGGATCAAACCCGGGTCTCTGGCGCTGTAAGGCAGCAACTCAACCGCTGAGCCACCGTGCTGCCCTTGTAAATACTTCAATCCTTATTTCACTGAACCGAACGTTGTGGAAATCTACAATAGACAATAGACAATAGGTGCAGGAGGAGGCCATTCGGCCCTTCGAGCCAGCACCACCATTCAATGTGATCATGGCTGATCATTCTCAATCAGTATCCCGTTCCTGCCTTCTCCCCATACCCCCCTGACTCCGCTATCCTTAAGAGCTCTATCTAGCTCTCTCTTGAATGGAAGTGGAAGGGATTTTTTTTTTAGACTTTTAGAGATACAGCGCAGAAACAGGCCCTTCGGCCCACCGGGTCCGTGCCGCCCAGCGATCCCAGCACATTAACACTATCCTACACACACTAGGGACAATTTTTACATTTATACCCAGCCAATTAACCTACAAACCGGCACGTCTTTGGGGTGTGGGAGGAAACCGAAGATCTCGGAGAAAACCCACGCAGGTCACGGGGAGAACGTACAAACTCCGTACAGACGGCGCCCGTAGTCGGGATCGAACCTGAGTCTCCGTCGCTGCATTCGCTGTAAGGCAGCAACTCTACCGCTGCGTCTATTAACACACACACAGTGTCGATGTGTGGGGATCGCTGGCTGGCCTGGACTCGGTGGGCCGAAGGGCCTGTTTCCGCTCTACATCTCCAAACTAAACTATTATTAGAGCTTATATACACAGTCGTCGAGTCTATGCTTGGTGTCGCAGATGTACAGGAGGCCACTTGGGGAACACTGGCTGCTGTAGATTAGTTTGGAAGAGGCGCATGTTAACCTCTATCTCGTTTGCATGGACTGCTGGGGTCCTTGGATTGAAGTGAAGGTGGAGGTACAGGTATAGGGACTCAACGCTCTCATGGAACTGAGAACAGTACAGCACAACAACAGGCCCTTCGGCCCACACTGTCTGTGCCGAACCGAACATGATGCCAAGAACATCACCTCTACCTGCACGTAACTATGTTATAGAGCTACAGAACAAGACTAAGGAGACCTTGAAGCCAGCTTCTATGCCTAACTGCACCAGTGCAACACAAAAGTTGCTGTTGGCAATGCGGCACAACGATGTAGGCACAAGAAACTGCAGATGCTGCAATCCTGAGCTAAAAACAAAGTGCTGGAGGAACTCAGTGGAACAGGCAGCATCTGTGGAGAGAATGGACAGACGGGAAGTTTCGGGAAGGGTCCTAACCTGATCGTCTTTTGTCCACTCCTTCCACAGATGCTGCCTGACCCACTGAGTTCCTCCAGCACTTTGTTGGGGTTTTTTTCGACTTGCGATGACGGAAGACTTCACCGAAAACTAGATCGCAAACCAGAATGCAAATTCCCAGAATGGACAGGCTAGGTAATATGCCGGTTCTACACTGCACTACAGAGCAGCTGTACAAGAGGGCTTGAATCGGTGGGTGGTGGGGAGTGGGGGGCATCTGAAAGTAGGTACAGTCTGAGAAAAAGTGTTGGGATACACAATATGGAACATAGTACAGAGAACAGAAGAGCACAGGAACGGGCCCTTCAACCCACAATGTTTATCATATTAATAATCATAATCATACTTTAGTAGCTAAGTATGTTTTGCAACATTATGGTGAAAGTCATGCCTGGTTAAACCAAGGTATCACAAAATGCTGGAGTAACTCAGCGGGTCAGGCAGCATCTCTGGAGAGAAGGAATGGGTGACGTTTCGGGTCGAGACCCTTCTTCAGACTGATGTCGGGGGGGGGGGGACAAAGAAAGGACAGGAAGACAGTGGGAGAACTGGGAAGGGGGAGGGGAAGAGAGGGACAGAGGAACTATCTAAAGGTGGAGGTCAATGTTCGTACCGCTGGGCTGCAAACTGCCCAAGCGAAATATGAGGTGCTGTTCCTCCAATTTGAGGTGGGCCTCACTATGACACTGTAGGAGGCCCATGACAGAAAGGTTAAACCAATCTCATCTGCCTGCACATGATTCATATCTGTAATTCCCGGAATGGCGGGACTGTCGTATGTTGAAAGGCTGGAGCGATTGGGCTTGTATACACTGGAATTTAGAAGGATGAGGGGGGATCTTATTGAAACATATAAGATAATTAGGGGATTGGACACATTAGAGGCAGGAAACATGTTCCCAATGTTGGGGGAGTCCAGAACAAGGGGCCACAGTTTAAGAATAAGGGGTAGGCCATTTAGAACGGAGATGAGGAAGAACTTTTTCAGTCAGAGAGTGGTGAAGGTGTGGAATTCTCTGCCTCAGAAGGCAGTGGAGGCCAGTTCGTTGGATGCTTTCAAGAGAGAGCTGGATAGAGCTCTTAAGGATAGCGGAGTGAGGGGGTATGGGGAGAAGGCAGGAACGGGGTACTGATTGAGAGTGATTCAAGATTCAAGATTCAAGATTCAAGATAGCTTTATTTGTCATCCAATATTGGACGAAATTCAGTCACCCACAGTCCAACAATAAAAGCATTAAATAAGCATTAAAATTACACAACCCCCAAAAAAACCCAAAACACAGTCCAACAATAAAAGCATTAAATAGGCATTCAAATTACACAACCCCAAAAACCCCCAAAACACAGTCCAACAATAAAAGCATTAAATAGGCATTCAAATTACACAATCAGCCATGATCGCATTGAATGGCGGTGCTGGCTCGAAGGGCTGAATGGCCTACTCCTGCACCTATTGTCTATTGTCTATATCTCTCTAATCCTTGCACTTCCAAAAGCCCTCTTAATCGCCACTATCACATCTGCCTCCACCATCTTCTCAGGCAATGCATTCCAGGCCCCGCAGCACACTCTGTGTAAAAGAACGTGCCCTGAACATCTCCAGTAAACCTTGTCTGAAGAAGGGATCCGATCCGACACAGCACCCATTCCTTCTCTCCAGAGATGCCGTCTGACCCGCTGAGTTACTCCAGCATTTTGTGTCTGAAGGTAAGGTTATTTCATCCCGGACTCATGTTAGACTCGAAAGGCTTCTTTGATTCTTTGCTTCCTTGAATCTTCTGTGACAGGGTTCTCCAGACGAAGCTGTTCTTGTGGTACAAACACGCACCACAGGATTAACACAGCCAAGGCAGGCTCCTTCTGACACAAAGGATCCATTTCAACTTTCAGGGTCATTAGCCATTTAGTGGCGAAAAGCAGCACATCTTGAATAAAGCCTACAGGCCTCCGAGTAAAAATCACTCTGACCTAAACTTCACGTCTGTTAATTTCAACAGCAATAAGCTTCAGATAGATACAGGCGTTCATTTGATCAGGCAGTTTCATGCTGCTTCCCTGAGCAGTGAACTACGACCTATCTACGAATGTTTTAGTGCCTTGGGGCTGTCCAACATGGAAACAGGCCCTTTAATCCTATCTTGTCTATGCCAAGCAAGTTGGCACACTGGGCTGGTTCCATTTATCTGCATTTGGACCAGAACCTTGTCAAACCTTCAGAACGGGTGTATGGAGATCCCATTCCAACCCAGGTGACTATGTGCATGCTTGCCAGATCTACAAGCACATATTACAATCACTGTAAGAAAGTAACTGCAGATGCTGGTACAAATCGAAGGTATTTATTCACAAAATGCTGGAGTAACTCAGCAGGTCAGGCAGCATCTCGGGAGAGAAGGAATGGGTGACGTTTCGGGTCGAGACCCTTCTTCAGACTGATGTCAGGGGGGCGGGACAAAGGAAGGATATAGGTGGAGACAGGAAGATAGAGGGAGAACTGGGAAGGGGAGGGGAAGAGAGGGACAGAGGAACTATCTAAATTTGGAGAAGTCAATGATCAGCTGCAAGTTGGCCAGGCGAAATATGAGGTGCTGTTCCTCCAATTTCCGGTGGGCCTCACTATGGCACTGGAGGAGGCCCATGACAGAAAGGTCAGACTGGGAGTGGGAGGGGGAGTTGAAGTGCTCAGCCACCGGGAGATCAGGTTGGTTAAGGCGGACTGAGCGAAGATGTTGAGCGAAACAATCGCCGAGCCTGCGTTTGGTTTCGCCGATGTAAAGAAGTTGACATCTGGAGCAGCGGATGCAATAGATGAGGCTGGAGGAGGTGTAGGTGAATCACTCCACACTCTTAAATTTCTACTCCTACAGCAAAGTTTCCTACTACACTGTAAATGGCTCGATGGTTATCATGTGGACACAACATGCTGGAGTAACTCAGCGGGACAGGCAGCATCTCTGGAGAGAAGGAATGGGTGACGTTTCGGGTCGAGACTGATTGTAATCATGGATTGTCTTTAATGCTGACTGGTTAGCACGCAACAAAAGCTTTTCACTGTTCCTCGGTACACATGACAATAAACTAAACTGAACTTGAAACTGCGATAGTCAGGCTAGACAGTGCGGTCTGTGTGGAGTTTGCATGTTCTTCGTTTCCCCCTAGTGCTCAAGTTTCCTCCACTTCCCCAAATCGAGCTGGTTGGTCGGTTAGACGGCGGCTGTAAATCGTTCCTCGTGTGAAAGTGCGTGGTGAGAAATCTGAGGGAAACTGATGGGAATGCAGGGAGAAAGGGTCAAGGGGAAACTAGTGGAATAATAGGAATGTTCTGATGGCTAGCATAGACCCAATGGATCGAATGGCCTTCTTCTGTGTGATCAGGAAATATAAAACAGAGGTGGCACGGTGGCGCAGTTGTAGAGTTGCTGCCTTACAGTGCCAGAGACCCGGGTTCGATCCCGACTATGGGTGCTGTCTGTACGTAGTTTGTATGTTCTTCCCGTGACCCACGTGGGTTTTCTCCGGGTGCTTCGGTTTCCTCCCACATCCAAAGACGTACAGGTTTGTTGGCTAATTGGCTTAGGTTAAATTGTAAATTGTCCACAGTGTGTGTAGGATGGTGCTAGTGTGTGGGGATCACTGGATGGCACGGACTCGGTGGGCCGAAGGGCCTGTTTCCGTGCTGTATCTCCAAACTAAACTAAAGGTGAATGGGATATGTCCACGGTATACTTGGCTTCATGTAGAGAGAAGGTTTTTATGAATTTAAAAGAGAGTTAGATAGAGCTCTAGGGGGCTAGCGGAATCAAGGGATATGGGGAGAAGGCAGGCACGGGTTACTGATTGTGGATGATCAGCCATGATCACAATGAATGGCTGTGCTGGCTCGAAGGGCCAAATGGCCTCTAGGGGCTAGCGGAATCCAGGGATAGGGGGAGAAGGCAGGCACGGGTTACTGATTGTGGGTGATCAGCCATGATCACAATGAATGGCGGTACTGCTAGCC
Organism: Rhinoraja longicauda; assembly: GCF_053455715.1. Classification (NCBI taxonomy): domain Eukaryota; kingdom Metazoa; phylum Chordata; class Chondrichthyes; order Rajiformes; family Arhynchobatidae; genus Rhinoraja; species Rhinoraja longicauda. The sequence continues at coordinate 12,079,773 of NC_135988.1, forward strand.
TCCTCCTGCACCTATTTTCCATGTTTCTATGTAAGGTTTCTTCCTGTTCTGGTACACTGGTGTTAATCCTTTCCCACACGCGCTCCCCATTATAACCTGGGTATTCTGCAGCAGCCCAGAGAGACGTGCGGAAACGCCAGCCCATAAACTGCTTTCCATGGACCGGGGGATGGCAAACATCACCTCCGCCCCATTGATTCCAGCCGACAGGGCAGCGGGAAGGGAGGGTCGTAGACAGTAACCTGGAGCGCTGGAAAGCTGAGAAATGAACAATGTCACAGTGTCTTACAACACGATCTGTAAACTAACTCTAAACTCTGAACTCTCAGCACCGCCACAGCACAGCGGGCCACATCAACGGCTTCACAACGAATGGCTTGTAACAGGTGAAAGCAGCAGATCTTTTCCTTCCCCACCCCCCCCCCACCTCTATCACACTCTCTCTCCTCCCCTCTATCACTCCCTCTCTCCCCACTATAACTCTCTCTCTCACTCTCCCCCTCTCTATCTCTTTCTCTCTCTCTCCCACCTCCATAACTCACTCTCTCCCCACTATAACCCTCTCTCTCACTCTCCCCCTCTCTATCTCTCTTTCTCTCTCTCTCTCCCACCTCTATAACTTTCTCTCACCCTCTTTAGCTCTCTCCCCCTATCTCCCTCTTCATATTTCTTTCCATCTTTATAACTCTATCTCCCTCTCTGCAATTCACTCTCTCACCTTTAACTTCTTCTCCCCTTCTATAACTATCTCTGCCCCTCTCTATCTCTCTCTCTCTTCCCCGTCCTCTCTCTCCACCCTATAACTCTCCCCCTATTTCTTTCTCGCTCTCTCTCTCTCTCTCTGTCTCTCTCTCTCTCTCTCTCTCTCTCTCTCTCTCTCTCTCTCTCACTCCCCCTCTATTTCTTTCTCTCTCTCTATCCAACTATATCTCTCTCTCTCTCTCTCCCCCTCTCTGTATTTCTCTCTCTGTCCCTGTCCCCCACTCCCCCCCCTCTCTCTCTCTCTCTCTCTCTCTCTCTCTCTCTCTCTCTCTCTCTCTCTCTCTCTCTCTCACACACACACACACATACACACACTCACAGTGGAATAATATAAAAGAGGTGTAAGAAAATAACTGCAGATGCTGGTACAAATCGAAGGTATTTATTCACAAAATGCTGGAGTAACTCAGCAGGTCAGGCAGCATCTCAGGAGAGAAGGAATGGGTGACGTTTCGGGTCGAGACCCTTCTTCAGACTGATGTCAGGGGGGCGGAACAAAGGAAGGATATAGGTGGAGACAGGAAGATAGAGGGAGAACTGGGAAGGAGGAGGGGAAGAGAGGGACAGAGGAACTATCTAAAGTTGGAGAAGTCAATGTTCATATCGCTGGGCTGCAAGCAGCCCAGGCGAAATATGAGGTGCTGTTCCTCCAATTTCCGGTGGGCCCCACTATGGCACTGGAGGAGGTCCATGACAGAAAGGTCAGACTGGGAGTGGGAGGGGGAGTTGAAGTGCTCAGCCACCGGGAGATCAGGTTGGTTAAGGCGGACTGAGCAAACGTGTTGAGCGAAACGATCGCCGAGTCTGCGTTTGGTTGAAGAAGTTGACATCTAGAGCAGCGGATACAATAGATGAGGTTGGAGGAGGTGCAGGTGAATCACTCCACACTCTTAAATCTCTACTCCTACAGCAACGTTTCCTACTACACTGTAAATGGCTCGATGGTTATCATGTGGACACAACATGCTGGAGTAACTCAGCGGGACAGGCAGCATCTCTGGAGAGAAGGAATGGGTGACGTTTCGGGTCGAGACCGATTGTAATCATAGATTGTCTTTAATGCTGATGATAGAAAGGTCAAAGGGAGGGGGAGTTGAAGTGCTCAGCCACCGGGAGATCAGGTTGGTTAAGGCGGACTGAGTGAAGGTGTTGAGCGAAACGATCGCCGAGCCTGTGCTTGGTTTCGCCGATGTAAAGAAGTTGACATCTAGAGCAGCGGATGCAATAGATGAGGTTGGAGGAGGTGCAGGTGAACCTCTGTCTCACCTGGAAAGACTGTTTGGGTCCTTGGATGGAGTTGAGGGGGGAGGTAAAGGGACAGGTGTTGCATCTTCTGCGGTTGCAGGGGAAACTGCCCGGGGATGGGGTGGTTTGGGTAGGAAGGGACGAGTGGACCAGGGAGTTACGGAGGGAAGTATGGAATAGATACTCTCAAACACACAGCAACAAAGGGACTTGTTTGGCCAGGCACACCCCCACTTCCCCACCCACCTAAACCCAGTCTGTCTCTGTGAACTTCATACCCACAGTGACATTGACAAATGTCAGACCCTCGCCTGCCAGTGTGTGATGGACATTGATTGCTGCTGATGGACTGTCAGTGTAACGAGTGTTTTGTGGAGGCTGTGTTTGAGTGAGGGTTGGGCTGGGCAGTGGTTCTGAGCCTGGCAGCCTGGTGTTTGATGTGTTACCTGCGCAGTCCAGGCACGGTGCAGCCCAGAGTTAGCCCGGCTCACACTAAAGCCTTTTACTTCCGACAGACGGGAGGGAGCTGGTGCCAGGGTTCAATCGCACTGTCCCAATGCCCCATAATGTAAAAATGAGATGGTGCCAGGGTGCAGACAAACAAAGCAGGAACGAGGTGCTTGTGATGAGCTGACACATCCATCATTTAGCCGAGCCTGGAAGGCCCTCGACAGAGTGTATTGCAAGTGCACACTCACGGGCATGATCAGAATCCAAACAGCCTCAGCAGGCTTAGCTTGGAACACACGTCTCTGGTGGCAAGCTGCACTCACTCGTATCTCCCTGCTCTTCCTCCGTCTTCTTTTCTCCTATTTTAGTTTAGTTTAGAGATACAGGCCCTTCGGCCCACCGAGCCCGCACCGACCAGCGATCCCCGCGCACTAACGCTACCCTACGCATGCTACGGACAATTTACACTTATATCAAGCCAATTAACCTACAAATCTGTAGGTCTTTGGAGTGTGGGAGGAAACCGAAGATCTCGGAGAAACATGCGGTCACAGGGGAGAACGTACAAACTCCGTACAGACAGCACCCGTGGTCGGGATCGAACCCGGGTCTCCGATGCTGCAAGCGCTGTAAGGCAGCAACTCTACCGCTGCGCCACCGTGCAGCCCATATTCCTAAAGCACTGACTCCAACCTCAGCAGCCTCCCTGCCTCATACTATAACTATGAACTACGCTGAACTACGATCAACCTCATTGGTGACCCTCAGACTATCTTTAATCAGACCTTACACTAAACGTTATTCTCTTATCATCTATCTGTACACTGTAAATGGCTCAATGGTATTCATGTATTGTCTTTCTGCTGGCTGGATAGCCCGCAACAAAAGCTTTTCACTGAACCTCAATGGTATTTATTTCACAAAATGCTGGAGTAACTCAGCGGGTCAGGCAGCATCTCAGGAAAGAAGGAATGGGTGACGTTTTGGGTCGAGACCCTTCTTCAGATTGTACCTTGGTACACGTGACATAGAAACATCGAAACGTAGAAAATAGGGGCACGAGTAGGCAATTTGGCCCTTCGAGCCAGCACCGCCATTCAATGTGATCATGGCTGATCATCCAAAATCAGTACCCCTTTCCTGCTTTCTCCCCATATCCCTTGATTCCGTTAGCCCTAAGAGCTAAATCTAACTCTCTCTTGAAAATATCCGGTGAATTGGCCTCCACTGCCTTCTGCGGCAGAGAATTCCACAGATTCACAACTCTCTGGGTGAAAAAGATTTTCCTCATCTCAGTCCCAAATAGTCTACCCCTTATTCATAAACTGTGATCCCCTGGTTCTGGACTGCCCCAACTTTGGGAATATTTTTCCTGCCTCTAGCCTGTCCAATCCCTTAAGAATTTTATATGTTTCACGTATAAACCAAACTGAACTGAACCGATTAGGGTTTAGTGGAGTTTGTTGTCGTGTACACAAGCACAGAGTGAAAATTCTGGCTTGCGGCAGCACAGCAGGCACATACATTCACACACAAGCATCACACACAAGAAATAAAACAAACTAGACATAGAATTTACCAAAAGAAAGACCGTGCAATAAAACAAATGCAAGACGTTCGAGCAAGAAAGTACGGGCCGAGTTTGGAGTCTGCGGTGGGCGAACTGGGCCTACGATATGATACCATATGATAATGATACGATATGATATGATATGATACGATCATGATATGATATGATATGATACGACACAATACGATAATGATATGATATGATACGATACGATAATGATATGATATGATATAGACAATAGTCAATAGGTGCAGGAGGAGGCCATTCGGCCCTTCGAGCCAGCACCGCCATTCAATGTGATCATGGCTGATCATTCTCAATCAGTACCCCGTTCCTGCCTTCTCCCCGTACCCCCTGACTCCACTATCCTTAAGAGCTCTATCTAGCTCTCTCGTGAATGCATTCAGAGAATTGGCCTCCACTGCCTTCTGAGGCAGAGAATTCCACAGATTCACAACTCTCTGACTGAAAAAGTTTTTCCTCATCTCAGTTCTAAATGGCCTACCACTTATTCTTAAACTGTGGCCCCTTGTTCTGGACTCCCCCCAACATTGGGAACATGTTTCCTGCCTCTAACATGTCCATAACGTGTATGATATGATACGATAATGAAACGATATGATATGATATGATACGATAATGAAATGATATGATATGATATGATACGATACGATAATGATCCGATACGATAATGGTACAATATTATATAATTATGATACGATGCGATAATGATACGATGCAATAATGATACGATATAATATAATATGATATGATACGATACGATAATGATCCAATGTGATATGATCTGATACGATATGATACCTCAGGATACGATACGATAATGATATGATAATGGTACGATATGATAAGGAATGGTACGATGACCCCTTCCACCCCTCCAACAGCCTCTTCACCCTCCTGCCTTCAGGGAGAAGGTTTCGCAGCCTGAGGTCAAGCACCACCCGACTAAAGAACAGTTTTTTCCACCAGGCTGTCAGGATGCTGAACTCTCTCCCCTCCCTTCCTCCTCTCTCCCCTGCCCCTATTGGACCTGGACTTTAACACCCCACACACACGCACATCCAGCACCAGACACTTTAAAAAAATTTTTTTTTAACGCATTTGAAGTGACTATATTTTATATTTTATATTTTATGTTGATTGTTGTTTGCTGTGCCTTTTTAATTTTAACTTAGTTTTATGCACTTTGTTCCTCGGGATTGTGGGAAACGGTATTTCGATTTTCTGTCTGTGTAAACTGGCTGAGGATTGACAATAAAATTGACTTTGACTTGACTTTGATATGATAATGATACGGTACTATACGATAATGATGCGATATGATATGATATGATATGATATGATATGATATGATATGATATGATATGATACGATACGATATAAGTTTATTTATCCCAGGAGGGAAATTGATCTGCCAACAGTCATAAAAACACAAAACACATGAAACATGAAATTAAAGTGAGGAGTGGAAAGGATTGGGGATGTGCAAAGATTGGGGTGGGTGAAGGGTGGGGGGGGGGGGGGGGGGGGAGGGTTGGGAGTCAGTCTGCCCCATTGCAGAAGGGGGAGGAGTTGTACAGTTTGATAGCCATAGGGAAGAAGGATCTCCTGTGGCGTTCTGTGCTGCATCTTGGTGGGACCCGTCTGTTGCTGAAGGTGCTCCTCAGGTTGACCAGTGTGTCATCGTGGAGGACAAGGCACAAAGAACATGGCCTGCACGGCAGGTCCAGGCCAGCTGGAGGGCTTGGCCCCTCTCAGTGAGATACTGCCGACACCAGGCTCACCGGGATACAAATTAGAAAAGAACAACAAATCCATGGTCGAGCAAGAGGTGCAAGCGGCTAGTGCAGCTGGGACGTGTTGGCCGGTGTGGACAAGTTGGGCCGAAGGGCCTGTTTCCACAATGTATCGCTCTACGACCATGACTCTGAGAGGTGAGTGTACTGTTCCGTTACCGAGGCAGGACAGCAATGTCACACCTCACAGAAGTGGTTATTAAGTGCTGAGCCACATAAAGATGTCAGATTCATGTAACGCTTGGAACAGATGTAATATAGGTCCCCAGATAACAATTGCTCCTTAATGGATCATTTTGCTGAACACTTGCGCTCAGTCCGTCCGCCAAGGCCTGCTGGGTCTCTCGTTACTAAATATTTTAGCTACCATTCTCATCCCCATACTGACCTTTCTGACCTGGGCCTCCTACATTTGCCAGAGTGAGGCCACGTGCAAACTGGAGGAACAGCACCTCATATTATGGGTGGCATGGTGGCGTAGCGGTAGAGTTGCTGCCTTACACTGGAGTTTAGAAGGATGAGAGGGGATCTTATCGAAACGTATAAGATTATTAAGGGGTTGGACACATTAGAGGCAGGAAACATGTTCCCAATGTTGGGGGTCCAGAACTAGGCCACAGTTTAAGAATAAGGGGTAGGCCATTTAGAACGGAGATGAGGAAAAACTTTTTCAGTCAGAGAGTTGTGAATCTGTGGAATTCTCTGCCTCAGAAGGCAGTGGAGGCCAATTCTCTGAATACATTCAAGAGAGAGCTGGATAGAGCTCTTAAGGATAGTGGAGTCAGGAGGTACGGGGAGAAAGCAGGAACGGGGTACTGATTGAGAATGATCAGCCATGATCACATTGAATAGCGGTGCTGGCTTGAAGGGCCGAATGGCCTCCTCCTGCACCTATTGTCTATTGTTTATTGTCTATTACAGCGCCAGAGGCCCAGGTTCGATCCTGACTATGGGAGCTGTCTGTAGGGAGTTTGTCTGTTCTCTCTGTGACTGCGTGGGTTTTCTCTGGGTGCTGCGGTTTCCTCCCACACTCCAAAGACGTGCAGGTTTGTAGGTTAATTGGCTTCGGTAAAACTGTGCATTATCCTTGTAGGAAAATAACTGCAGATGCTGGTACAGATTGAAGGTATCACAAAATGCTGGAGTAACTTAGCGGGTCAGGCAGCATCTCCGGAGAGAAGGAATGGGTGACGTTTCGGGTCGAGTCTGAAGAAGGGTCTCGACCCGAAACGCCACCCATTCTTTCTCTCCTGAGATGCTGGCAGACCCGCTGAGTTACTCCAGCATTTTGTGATACTGTGCATTATCCCTAGTGTGTAGGATAGTGTTAGTGTAAGTGGATCACTGGTCGACACGGCCTCGGTGGGCCGAAGGGCCTGTTTTTCTAAAGCGCTGTATCTCTAAAGTCTAAAATTTAATTTCATCTGCCTCCACATGATCCATATCCCTGTGTTCCTTGTGTTCACAATGGGGGGGGGGGGGGAGCAAAGAAGGCACGAGTGGGTGAACGCTCAAGACCAACCCTTCCTGGTGCTTCTACAGAAAACGCTACCAAGGTTGGGCACAGGAGAGGACAGGGAGATTGGGGAAGGGAAAAAAAGGGGGGGGGGAAATAGGAAAAGGGGGTTTTAGGAGCGGGTTTAGTAGAAGATTACCTAAAATTGCTAAATACATTGAGGTCACGCCAATGGATATTTTTAAGGTCGAGATTCTTGATTAGTATATCCATGTCAGGGGTTATGGGGAGAAGGCAGGAGAGTGGGGCTGGGAGGGAGAGATAATTCAGCCATGATTGAACGGCTGAGTGGACTTGAAGGGCCGAATGGCCTAATTCTGCTCCTATCACATGAACTTATGAACCACAACGTCATGCATTCCCTGATGCTGGACATTTTATTTTCAAATTTTAGTGTTTTTCAGTAAATCATCTGCAACACACGACTAATACTGGCGTCAGGGAAAGAGTGATAAAATTCCTCATGCCATCTGTAGTTGCAGGGCTGCCAGTTATTTATAACCAGTGCTGTCTGGCCAAACACATTTGTTAGGATGGTCCTTAAAGGGACTTTACTCCTCTTTCACTTGTTGTGAGCTGTTTGTGAGATTTCGGCAAAGAGGTTTTCACTACCAGAGGCTGTGCGTTATCGAAACATAGAAACATAGAAAATAGGTGCAGGAGGAGGCCATTTGGCCCTTCGAGCCAGCACCGCCATTCATTCAATGAGATCATGGCTGATCATCCACAATCAGTAACCCGTGCCTGCCTTCTCCCAATGGGAGAAATTCTGATACTTTATATTTTCTTCTATTTTTTAATGGAATAATGGAATGTAATTCTGAGGCTTTAGAAGGCACTGGTCAGACCACATCAGTCATTTTAGTTTTTTGTCATGTGCACTGAGGTACAGTGAAAAGCTTTAGTTGCGTGCTAACCAGTCAGCAGAAACATAGAAACATAGAAACATAGAAACATAGAAACATAGAAACATAGAAAATAGGTGCAGGAGTAGGCCATTCGGCCCTTCGAGCCTGCACCGCCATTCAATATGATCATGGCTGATCATTCAGCTCAGTAGCCTGTACCTGCCTTCTCTCCATACCCCCTGATCCCTTTAGCCACAAGGGCCACATCTAACTCCCTCTTAAATATAGCCAATGAACTGGCTTCAACTACCTTCTGTGGCAGAGAATTCCACAGACTCACCACTCTGTGTGAAGAAATGTTTTCTCATCTCGGTCCTAAAAGACTTCCCCCTTATCCTTAAGCTGTGACCCCTGGTTCTGGACTCCCCCAACATCGGGAACAATCTTCCCGCATCTAGCCTCTCCAACCTCTTAAGAATTTTATATGTTTCTATAAGATCCCCCCTCAGTCTTCTAAATTCCAGCAAGTATAAGCCCAGTCTATCTAGTCTTTCCTCATATGTAAGTCCCGCCATCCCAGGGATCAATCTGGTGAACCTTCTCTGTACTCCCTCTAAGGCAAGAACGTCTTTCCTCAGATTAGGAGACCAAAACTGCACACAATACTCCAGGTGTGGTCTCACCAAGGCCCTGTACAACTGCAGCAGAACCTCCCTGCTCCTAAACTCAAATCCTCTTGCTATGAATGCCAACATACCATTCGCTTTCTTCACTGCCTGCTGCACCTGCATGCTTGCTTTCAATGAAAGACAATACATGATTACAATCACGCCATTGCAATGTATAGATGCTAGATGCACGATAAGGGAATGTGTGTGAAGGAACTGCAGATGCTGGTTTAAACCGAAAATAGACAAAAGCAGCTGGAGTAACTCAGCGGGTCAGACAGCATCTCTGGAGAAAAGGGATAGGCGGCGTTTCGGCGAGGAGGGGGGGGGGGTTGTGGAGGGGTAGACGAGGAAAGGGAAAAATAGGTGGGAATCTAGGTGGGGGCGCAAGAGAGGAGAGGAGAGGGAGAGCAGGGGAGAAGAAAAAGAGGGGATGTGAGGGAGAAAGAAAAAGGAGGTTGTGAGCGGGAGTTTGGTAGGAGGTTCCCAATTGACCATCCATTTACAGAATAAAAAGGAAAAAGGTTCAGTGCAATTGGAGGGGGTTTGTGTGGGGATGAGTGGGGGAGGACAGATTTGGTTTGAATGTGTACTCGACACAGAGATCCATTATCGAAGGTATTTATTCACAAAATGCTGGAGTAACTCAGCAGGTCAGGGAGCATCTCAGGAGAGAAGGAATGGGTGACGTTTCGGGTCGAGACCCTTCTTCACTACCTCTTACTATACAGAGGTCCATGTGAACAATAATGGGATTTACCTGCCAAGTACAAATTACCACACGATACGCTATTAATTTCAATTGCGCTGTAGAATATTGGCTAATTTTCCAACCATATTTTAATATCATGAAAATAAAACAAGTACCAAAGTTACTGACGTTAATGTCAAAGCAACATTGGTCACAATCTCTGGGCGTTCAAACTGTATTGTTGAAATGAAGCACACTGCTGCTTAAATATGTACCAGATCTCGTCAGCTCTGTCTCATCAAACCCTCCAAGGTCATCCAGAGACTGACACCAACACCATTGTCAAGTTTGCAGACGACACAACAGTGATCGGGCTGATCCCCAACGGTGATGAATCAAACTACAGAGCAGAGGTGCAGAACCTGGCGGACTGGTGCTCTGATAACAACCTGTCCCTAAATACCACCAAGACCAAGGAGCTGATCATCAACTTCCGTAGGTCACACAACGGGGAATGCGCCCCGATCTTTATCAACGGGGACAGTGTGGAGAGAGTGTCCAGCTTCAAGTTTCTGGGCACTCACATTTCGGAGGACTAAACATGGTCCACTAACACCGCTGTGCTGGTCAAAAAGGCACAGCAACGACTGTTCTACCTAAGAACACTGAAAAAGTCTGGTCTACCCCAACAGCTGCTGACGACCTTCTACCGCTGCACCATAGAGAGCATCCTAACACATGGCATCCCTGTGTGGTATCTCATGGATGCTGAGAGGAAAGCTCTTCAGCAGGTAGTCCATAGAACTTAGAGGACCATCGGAACACAGCTAACAGCCTTGGAGGGCTTCTACAACACACAATGCCTCAGAAAGCAGGCACGGGGTACTGATTCTGGATGATCAGCCATGATTATATTGAATGGCGGTGCTGACTCGAAGGGCAGAATGGCCTACTCCTGCACCTATTTTCTATGTTTCTTCAGAGATGCCACCTGACCTGCTGAGTTGTTCTAGCATTTTGTGTCTATCTTTGGTGTAAACCAGCATCTGCAGTTCCTTCTTACACCTTTAGGTACAGCATAGGCTAGGTGTAGAGTAAACACATCTGACTAAGAATGACCCACATCATGTACAGTGCTATCAGCCAGCATCAATAGCAATGGAAGTCAATCCAAATAGACCTGCCTCTGTCAATATAATTAAATTCCATTCTAGCTTATGCACTAAATCATCTGCCCTGTATTCTATGTACAATAGCTACATACAATTGCAATAAAGAAAACAGTTATAAAATGGAGATAATATTCCATGGCAAGGACTGACGATACCTTTCATGGTTCATCAGGGCACTTAATGCAAAGTGAATTCAGCATCCTTAAACAGCAGCATTTTTTTTAAAAAGGTGATACCTCATTCCATCAATATTACTGCTGAGAAACAAGTGCTTTATGGATCCTGTCAATGCAAATCCAATTACTCTGCAGTGAATCACAGGGTACTTAAGAGACAAGTCAGACAGAAAGGACAATTCACTGGAGAAAAATGCTCCGGTTGCAGTCAGCAGTCACAACAGTGGGGGTTTGCACCAATGTTTCCCACCTCTGGGGGCAGAAGGTGATGTCAGATGGCAGACAAAGAGATTATCCTCTGGGAAAGATAAACGTGTGCAACGTTGGGAATGTCATCCATACTTTCTCTGCTCAAGGCTGCTCCGTTATTTAATAAGATCATAGCTGACCTCATTATACAGGCAGCCCCTGAGAGGCAAACTTTCACCTCTCTTATCAATACTCTGACTCTGCCTTAAATATATTCAAAAGCTCTCTTCCTTAAAGGACGATGGTACAGAGTTCCAAAGACAAGTCAAGTTCATTGTCATGTGCACTAGTACGGTGCAGGACAGCTGTAAGGAAACAGCAGTATCACAGGCACATAGACTCAGACACACACGCACACGTACACCCACACACACACGCACATGCACACACCCGCACACACGCACACGCACGCAGACACATGCACATGCACGCACACACCCACACACACACACGCACATGCACGCACACACACACACACGCACCTGTACGCAGACACATGCACACGCACCCACACACACACACACACGCACACGCACACGCACGCACACACACACACGCAACTGTACGCAGACACATGCACACGCACACACGCGCACACACGCACGCACACGCAAACACATGCACACGCACACACGGACGCACACACACACACGCACCCACACGCACACGCACACACGGACGCACACACACATACATGCACACGCACGCACACGCACAATCATCTGGGAGAAAGGAGGCCAGGCCAGCAGCATAAACAAGGACTAGTCTCACCCTCTTCTCCCCTCTCCCATCAGGCAAGAGGTACAGAAGTGTGAAAACGCACACCTCCAGATTCAGGGACGGTTCCTTCCCAGCTGTTATCAGGCAACTGAACCGTCCTCTCACCAACTAGAGAGCGGTCCTGAGCTACCATCTACCTCATTGGAGACATTTGGACTATCTTTAATCGGACTTTACCGGACCTTATCTTGCACTAAACCTTATTCCCTTTATCCTGTATTTGTACACTGTGGATATGTTGATTTGTAATCAAGTATAGTCTTTTCGCTGGCTGGATAGCGTGCAACACAAAAGCTTTTCACTGTACACGTGACAACAATATACTAAACTAAAGCTAAACTAAACTCATCTCAAGTCTCAATTAATTCAGAGACCCTTTATTTTTAGAATGACCCCTAATACTAGATTCTCCACAGAAAGAAACATCTTATCCATGTCCAATCTGTAAAAGGACCCTTGGCATTCTCTGTTTAAATCAAGTCCTCTCTCACTATTCTAACCCCCAGCAGATACGTCCAAGCTTTCTTCATGGTTCAACCTGCACATTCTAGGTAGAACAGTGTTTCAATTATGATCTAGCATCGGATAAGCCTGAAGCTCACAATTCAAGCAACTTAAATCTTTGTTTCTCTCTGGTAAACTCACAATAAACAGTACCTTTTGTTCTCTCAGACTGACTGATAGATCACATTTTGATAATCAACTTATCTCATACAAATACAACAAACCAGTTTTATCAAGTGAATAAAACATTCAAATAAACATGTTTTTTAAAACACAAATTATTCATTGCATGTACAGATTATTTTAATCTATTTAGTCTTTTTTAGTTTAGTTTAGAGATCCAGGCCCTTCGGCCCACCGGGTCAGCACCGACCGGCGATCCCCCGCACACCAACACTATCCTACGCACACTGGGGACAATTTACATTCATACCAAGCCAATTAACCTACAAACCTGTACGTCTTTGGAGTGTGGGAGGAAACCAAAAATCTCGGAGAAAACCCACGCAGGTCACGGGGAGAACGTACAAACTCCGTACAGACGGCGCCCGTAGTCAGGATCGAACCCGGGTCTCCGGCGCTGCATGTCAGTAGTTCTACCGCTACACCACCGTACAGCCCAAATTTTAAACAAATTAGAATAATATTCAATCGATCAGTGGACATTTCAGTTCAAAGTCAAACTCATTCATTGGCTCATTGTTAAAAAGATGCGATGAAAAGTTACGATCCAATAGGTTTCGTGCATCTTTACTGTTTGCAGGTTTATTGTTAAAATATTGTGATAAAACACAAGGTTTAAAACTGCAATCCAAGAAGCAACATAGAAACATAGAAACATAGAAAAATAGGTGCAGGAGTAGGCCATTCGGCCCTTCGAGCCTGCACCGCCATTCAATATGATCATGGCTGATCATCCAGCTCAGTAGCCTGTACCTGCCTTCTCTCCATACCCCCTGATCCCTTCAGCAAAAAGGGCCACATCTAACTCCCTCTTAAATATAGCCAATGAACTGGCCTCAACTACCTTCTGTGGCAGAGAATTCCACAGACTCACCACTCTCTGTGTGAAGAAATGTTTTCTCATCTCGTGAACAGTAAGATTTAAGAATGTACAGGTCGAATAATTTAATGCATAAAATGTAAATACAATTTATATTGAATATTTGATGTGGATACATTTAATACTGACAATGGCTCTCAAAAGTGAAATGTATTCCTTTGACTGTCATTAACCATCCTCCATTTAAAGGTTCCTCCCAAAAACTGAAATGATTTTCAACCATATCATGAACGAATCGAGTAAGCTTTCTTTGAAATGGAAAGAAAGAAATAGAGAAAATTCTACATACCAAGATTCAGAGATCAACCTTGCAAGTCGCTTCACAGTGGACAACACTCCAAGCTTATTGACTTTACAAAAAAGTCAGAAGCAAGGAGGTCTGGCTACGTGTTTGTTAAAACCATCACTGGAGCTTGCTGGCTGAAAAGGAAAAAGGGAGAAATTTCTTAAGGTCATAAATTGATAGGAGTAGAATTAGGGCCATTCGGCCCATCAAGTCTGCACCGCCATTCAATCATGGCTGATCTATCTCTCCCCCCTGATGGAATTTAGAAGACTGAGGGGGGATCTTATAGAAACATATAAAATTCTTAAGGGGTTGGAGAGGCTAGATGCGGGAAGATTGTTCCCGATGTTGGGGAAGTCCAGAACTAGGGGTCACAGCTTAAGGATAAGGGACCGAGATGAGAAAACATTTCTTCACGCAGAGAGTGGTGAGTCTGTGGAATTCTCTGCCACAGAAGGTAGTTGAGGCCAGTTCATTGGCTATATTTAAGAGGGAGTTAGATGTGGCCCTTGTGGCTAAAGGGATCAGGGGGTATGTAGAGAAGGCAGGTACAGGTTACTGAGCTGGATGATCAGCCATGATCATATTGAATGGTGGTGCAGGCTCGAAGGGCCCGAATGGCCTACTCCTGCACCTATTTTCTATGTTTCTATCCCCATTCTCCTGCCTTCTCTCCGTAACCTCTGACACCTCTATCTATCTCTGCCTTAATAATCTCCACTGATTTGGCCTCCACAGCCTTCTGTGGCAAAGAATTCCACAGATTCACCACTCTCTGATTAAATAAATTTCTCATTGTCTCCTTCCTAAAAGAACATCCTTGAATTCTGAGGCTATGACCCCTAGCCCTGGACTCTCCCACTGGTGGAAAAATCCTCTGGAAATGTTTTTGTGAATGTGGGCTTTATGAGAATGATTTAAGCAAATATTTACAAAATCATGAGAGGAATAGATCAGGTAGATGCACAGAGTCTTTTATCCAGAGTCGGGCAATCTAGGACCAGAGGACACAGGTTCTAGGTGAAGGGGAAAAGATTTAATAGGAATTCGAGGGGTGACTTTTTCACACAGAGGGTGGTGGGTGT